>NW_022900946.1:17358531-17415051 GCF_012274545.1 Fukomys damarensis | reverse complement strand
ATATATATATATGTATCTTAAGTAAAGATGTATGTTTTACCCCTTTAAAATATTTATCACTAATACCAATGTTTAGAATGTGTTCAGAGAATATTTGTTAAATGAATGAATAATCAAGGTTAAATGGAGGAAATACCCCAGTATCTAGAACTAATCATACTGGACCAGAGGGTCCCTCTGCCTTAGTACTCACATGGCTAAGTCACTCGTCAAGAGCTTTGGGGCACTGTCATACAGAGTTATACCATTTAAGCTCAAGGGGGAAGCACTTTTGTTCTCGTCAGTTTACAGGGGGAGAACTGAGGCACAGAAAGACATGACACACTTGTTGTAACCAGTGAGGGACAGAGTTCCCAACACAAACTAGCTGGTCTGTCTTTTAACTAATTTTCTTGACCATAACTATTACCATCATGGTATAAGAATAGTGTTTCTGAAGGAATTTTCCAAGACTAAGGGAAGTAAGAGCTTTCTTGTGGGAAAGGTATCTACACATCTGGGATGACAAAGTACAGCAGGAAAGGATGGCTCATCGTGATGTTATGTGAGGGGGACCTGAAATTCATAGCATCAGTTCTGAACAGTCATCTTTCTGAAAGTGGGGTGAGTTCTTCCCTTCTTGGAGCTTTGTCCTTGCATAGGACCTCAAAACCAGGAAGCATCTCTAATAAGGAAGATCAGAAGACAAGTAATTTTGGAAGAAGATTGTGCTCTAGGACCTCCTGCTGGCACCAAAGACCTTTTGTACATTTTTCAGTGGCACTGTTTTTTGTTTTGTTTTGTTTTATTTTCCCAATCTAGGCAGCCTACACCTGTCCCCAGGGGGATCAGTCATTATAAAGACCACATTGCTTTTCTGTGGCCCAAAGTGAGTTTTCTTACAGTTCCTGAACTTGTTTATAAAGCTTCAAATTTCTAAAATCTGTTGCGGACTTTGATTTTCTTTTACACAACCTAAATGAAATATCCTTTCCTTTTGGAAGTACCCTATGGTCTCCTTACACTTTCCAGATTCATGCTTCAGTATTATCAGGACATGAAAATGACATATGGACGTACCAGTCCCCTCTGTGGGAATGTGTGAGCTCCTAAATGTGTGGAGCTTATTTATATTCAGCTTTGTGGTTTCTTTATGTGCATGATCCTCTACCTAGTGGCCACTGAAGAAATCAATATCAATGGGATGGGGAAGCAAGGAAAACTCTAGGGACGCAGCAGGGAAGGGAAAGAGGCCCAGGTTCATTTAGGTACAGTTCTACCCAAGTTGTGGAACCAAATTTCTGAGCAGGGAGCCGGAAAGGAATTTAGAGCTCAAGTAGGACTCATGCCAAGTTCACTTCAGAAAACATTTGAATTGATGCTTCTGTGCGCCGTTTGGTAGCAGCGGGCCCACCTGTGCATCTGGGAGAGGTATCGGCCTCCTGCCTTTCTCATTCTTCACAGAGGACATGACACCTCCTTATACACCAGCCTTCTGCTATACTTTGCGTACCATGCATTCACAACGACTTATTGCCTAGGTGAGCCTTTGAAACTCTGTCTCCGACTATGATGGCCAGCTGTGCAGCTATAGCCATGATCTCAGACAGAGTTCATCGAAAGGAGAGGTCATTCAGGTTTCCTGGGCCATCATGCCTCAGTTAAAAAAGTTTGCTTTTTTAATATAGAGGCAATGAAATAATACAGGTCCCCTTCCCTTCCCACGCGGCCATCAGGTAGATGTTAGATTTCAGTGAGCTGTTAAAAATCTTAATAGATCCCACTGAGCTGTTTCAGGTTGTTTGTGACAGTCACTTAATTTCCTTGTTTTGCAGCTGACAATGATTTTAATCTTCATTTTAGATTAGCCGCATAAAACCTCCATGCCCTTTTCTCCCATCAACAAGACTTCTTCAGCTCTGCAATCTATGAAAAGGAGACTTCTTTGCCTTGCTCTTCAGCAGTCTAACAAAAATGTACCTTCAGCAGAATTGTATAGACAGCAATTTCTCAATAGATGTTAAAACGCATACTTGCAAAGACTGGAAATATCACAGAGATTGTTGTAGCGCTTGCCTATGGGTGCTTAGTATATGAGGGGATATTTTCCCCCTACTTTGTACTTTTTTACATTTTCAAAATTTTCTGTAACTAACATGTATAACTTTTATAACAAGAATACTTAAATTAAAGAATTAGGATTTCCAAATCAAGGATGAATAAAGGAAATGCAGTCTTTTGATGGGCTGTTGAAGGGGAGAATTTTTCAACATTAAAGAGGGGGGGGCATCAGAGGGAAAGTGAGATTGGAATACTAGCTCATGACGTTAAAGACGGCCTTAGATATAATGGCACTGACGATCTGTTCATCACATTTGTCATTTTTAGTGGAGGGGGTTGCTCATAGGAAAGTTTGCAGTGTGAGCTCCTAATTATTTTATTGTCATTCCCTTGTACAGTTGACAGCTCTTGAACCAGTGTTACTGCAGAGACCAGAGCAATGATTCTCTGAGAGACACAATTGCAGAGGAGAAGACTCTGGGAATAAAGAAGTCCTATTTGGCACTCTGAGTATTTTATGCCTGAGATGAAACGGAGATAGTGCTAGGAGTAAATACAGTTGTCATCTTAAAAAGCTGGACCTGCCTTCAAGGGCACTTACTTTGACCCTGAATGCTGCAGAGCGGAGAACTCTGTCTTCCAACAGCTCTTTGTTGCACTGTGAATTCTTTCTGTCTTTGTATTATGATCTTGTGAATGTAATATTCCTTAATGCATAACTGCCTAGCAAAAGAAAATGTAATTCATACTCCAATTCGTAAGCCTGTCAAATGAAGGTGAGATGTCAGCAAGCACAGACATAAATGCAGAGGGGGGGAACAGGAGAATTGGCTGATCCAATTTTAGGGGTCCCAGACCTCCCTGAAGGATGTGTTTGGATTCATCCTTCCTTTGGCGGGTCAGGGAGGGAAGCCCACATGTCTGCCCTTCCATCTGGAGCTGATCTCAGTGAAAAGGGAAGCCTCGAGTCCTTTGTCGGCTACAGATTTGATTTTTAAAAAGGGAAATCTGACAAATTATGTTGAATGAGCAAAGCGTATTATTTGAATACCAAAATGTTTGCACATCTGAGGACCACACGGTTTTATTCAAGGAAGTTCTACTTTTGCGGAGGTTATGAATTTTGAATCAGAATTTTGTTGTCAGGGGAATGCTTCTTAGAAGGAAGGAAATGTACTTTTTAACAAGATTTTCAGCAAACGTTGACACATTCATTATGATCATGAACATGGAGGTGGCTCAAATATATTTTGCATAATGTGGAAATAATATCGCATTCCATTTGTTCCTTCTGCACAGTACCACCATGAATTCCACCTCTGCACAGGAAAACAGGGGAGACTTCAGTCACAAGAAACTGAATAGGGGGAAAAGGTTCATCACGCTAATAGTAAAAAAGAAGTCCCCTATAAATCTTTTCAGTATTTAGGTTTATTTTGGCCCCAACTCAGCTCTTTGTCAAGGGGTTTATACAGTAAACCACGTCAGTCTCTGTCTTATGTCAAAGCCGTTCCCCTGCATCGCAAGGCCCTTTGCACCCCCATTCTAAGTTCCTGTTGGCGAGGACCAGTGCTTTACTGCTCTTCCTCTCTCAGCTTGCTGCTCTCTCTCTCTCTCTCTCTCTCTGTCTCTCTCTCTCTCTCTCTCTCCTTTCTGTACCCAACTTGTTTTGATTATCAAGTAAATATTTGTAGTACATATCTGACTGACCTTCCATTATTCCCTGTGGAGGTGAAGGTGACAGACTTTTAAAGAATCTGCAATAAATCTTGCCATTATCCTTGTATTAAGTGTGTGGGGGTGGGGACATGAGAGACAGGATCCAGAGAGGGAAAGGGTGACACTGGTCCAGGGAAGTACCTAGCAAGAGGCTCACAGGTATGGTCAGAACACCAGCCATAGAGAGAAAGTTTAGCTAAGAGTATAGGAGTATAAGAGTATAAGAGTATAGGAAGGCCACAGGGCCAGAGGCCAGCAGAAGAGTCAAAATAAAATCCATGCTTAGTCGCACTAGCAATTTAAGCACTCTGGGATGCTGAAGCAGTAGGATCTCAAGTGTAAGCTCATCCTGGGAAACTTAATCATTTGGCAAAACCCTGTCTCAAAAAAGAAAAAAAGAAAAAAGAAATGTGGTGGTGGTGGTAACTGGGCATGTAGCTCGTTGGGAAAGGTGTAGGTTCAATTTTCAGTGCCACAACAAAAGAAAAAGAAAAAGAGCACAGGGCTGTAGGCCTGGGAAGGAGGATGCATCGTGTGGGCTAATTGTCTGGTTGAGAGGCACAGGCAGGCATATTAAGGAGGTGAGCCAAGTTCACTGGCATCTGGGTTGGAGTAGCACTTTTGGAGAGCTAGTATGAAAAGTTGTTTTATTGCTTTATTCTGTAGTTCTCCATCTTGCTCCTAGAGAACATCTAGCAATATAGGTGATGAGATAAGCAAAATAAGGGTAATAAATACAAATACATTTTATTACAGTTAAAAACAAATTGCCACTAATCACTCTGAAAATGCTCCCTCCCGTGTCAAACCCACTTGTTCCATCATTCTGGGGGTCTTCTTTCCTGAGTGTGTTTAGCTCTGCTGTTCCCGCTGCCTCAACGTCCTGAACTGAGTGAAAACATTGACCTTTAGTGATCATTTTGACTTTGGGGAAGGACCACAGCTGCACAGTGCCAGACCTGGTCAGCACGGTGAGTGAGTACACACAATAAGGTTTTTATTTGGCAAGAGACTTCTTTAAATGTCTTGAATCTACACAGGACATTGAGGCAGCCACACCAGCTGTGGGGCAAAGCAAAGTATTCTGAAGAGGATTCATGATGACAGGTCTCTTTCCGTATTAATTTTAAAAATTTAAACATTCACTGTGGGTTTTGATCCCACTTTGTACTCAGATATGCATAGCTGTCACAACTGGGGGAGGAAGTCTTCTGACCCTTTACCATCCTCACCGTCCTCAAGTGTGCTTGACACAAGGGGAAGTATTTTGAGTAGATAGAAATAACAGGTGCAGCAAAACCTCCTGCAGTATACAGGAAGTGCCTTCTATGGAGTTACCTGGCTCCAAATGCTGGTGGTGCTAGAATTCAGGAACTGTAATATGACATAAGGGGTGTGTGTGTTTGTGTGTGCACGTATGTGAGCACGCAAGTATGTGCATCCATGGAGGGAAAGACTTAGAACTTTGTACAGTTATCTACTAGGCTGTTCACTGCAGCAATCTTTACATAAGTGTTAATAAAATTAAGTACCTCAAATGTTCAACAATAGGGATTTGGAAAGACAAACTACATGTCTCCTCTTTTAAGCTGAAATGGCCTTGCAGCCATTATAAATAATGACCTACGGTGATGTTCAATGAGATGAGTTTCTGAGGTACAATTAAATGGAAACAAACAGGTTACATGACACTGCAGTATGTTCCAATTTTTGTCTTAAAATGTCTAAGTGTAGGGAATTCAGGTTTACATCATGTCAATAGACAAAAACTGTACAAGAAAGAAGTACTCTATAAAATTAAGTGTTAAGGGCTATGCTTGAATTACATATTTTTCCTCTATGTTGTTAAATATCACTTCAGCTTTCCACAGTGAACATGTAATGTTTACATCTATGTCAATAGACAAAAAGACTGTACAAGAAAGAAGTACTCTATGAAATTAAGTGTTAAGGGCTATGATTGAATTACATATTTTTCCTCTATGTTGTTAAATATCACTTCAGCTTTCCACAGTGAACATGTATGATTTTAATAATGATAGCAAAATGACTTTGTATTTTTTAAAAAATGTATATACTGTTTTGTAAAACATGAATTTGAAATCCAAAAAGTGGAGTGAGGATTTCTTTGGGGGATTTCTTTCTTTCTTTTTTTTTTTTTGCGCACTAGTAAGTAAGACATGAATGTATTTCCCAATGCACAGGGGGAGGAGAACAAGGATGAACAAGGCTTGGAGGAGGTGACCTTTGGCTGGCCTAGTGGCTGAGCTGGAAGGCTACTTGAAAGTCACTGTCTTCTCATTTAAATTCTCTTGATTAGATTAATATCCTCTCCTGAATATTCAAGTTATATAGTGAATTGATTGTAGTTTCAAATATACCTTTTGCCCTCACCGCCCAACCTCTTATCACTGACCCCAAGGGCCCCTCTCTGGGCACAGGTGTGAGTCTTGGAGGGCAGGTGGCTGTAGCTCCTGAGAAGCTATTGCCTCAGGATACCCTGCTATGGCCATAGGAAAGGAGTTTATATCCATTGTATATGATTTTCTTCTTTTTCTCTCTGTTAGGGAAGTTCTGTTTTAAAGCCACTTTAATGAATTCTGTAGCCCCATTTCTGTTGGTGGATTTGTTTTGTTTGGTTTATTCTGTAGACCCCATCCGTGTGTGTGTGTGTGTGTGTGTGTGTGTGTGTGTGTACACATGTGCATGTGTGTTTTCATTCTGAGAGTTTGCAAAGTTTGCATCTATTTCACAAAGAATTTCAAGTTCCCTTTCTTCGGGGATGATGCAGTTAATCACCATTACTCATTTTACTTTTTTTTAACTGAGGTAAAATTCACATCACATAATAGTAACTGCTTTGAACTGCATATTCCATGCTGCTCAGTACATTCCCACTCCCCAAAGAAGTTCCTAGGAAGCAGTCAGTCCCCACCCCTCTGGCTTCCCTACCACTGTGCAGACCTCACAGGTCCGTACTGCTGAATTTCAGACACGTGCGTCAGTTGTACTTTACTTTGCACTATGACTGTTCTTTCCCCCTCCCTCTCCCCTCTATTTCTATCTTTATCTCCTATCTCGGGTGTATAGAAAGGCAGGCACGAGGAGAAATGGGGACGTGGAAAGAGAGATTGGGTGTGAAGGGACGAATGAAGAAGAGAAAAAGAGGTGAGAGAGAAGGACGCGGGGAGGGATGGGCGGTGAGGAGGTGGGAGAAGGCGCCATGAAGGAAAACAGGAGGAAAAAGAAGAAGAGAGGAGAAAGAGCCTCGGGGCCCGAGGAAGCCTGGGTGGATTTGGAGGAGGGCACCTCTCACCCACACACACTGCAGAGAGGTGACAGAGTAGCAGAGAGGCTCTACAGTGCCGTGCGGGGAGACAGAGAATCGGTGTGAGAGGGCGATTCTAGATTTCCAAATGTGCCTGCTCGTTCCAAAGGGAACCAACACGAGGAAATCGGTCGGCCCCATCGTTCCTCGCATTTCCTGGTGTGCAGGGACAGGCTGTAAGTGTTCCCAGTATTCGAGGTCGAACCCTGATGCTGAAAGTTCTTCCTGACACCAACTCTCCATCACTGTTTTGACTCTTCTTTTTTTTTCCCCTCACTGAATAATTGAATTTCTGTGATTCCAATGCAGGCGATGGATGACGCACAGTCTACTTACTCTAGATTAGCCCTGCTGATATTGCAAACTCGGGGAGAGTCGATACGCTGTAGAACGACACCGAAACCCGATAACAATAGGAAAGAGACTTTTATATAAATCTTTTCAAGTCTAGCATTTCCATATTAAATCTTATGAAGTGAGTGTCGGGCTGTGTTGATGAATGTGCCCTCTGCTGACGGAATGTGCTTCGGCTCTCTTGGCAGGCTTCCTACAGGTCCCAGGTGATAAAACCTGCCGGAGTATTTCTTCATTATCACTGTCATCTTGCATTTACATTATTCTCCGTGTCACTGAGAACTCCAGGCTCCAGTCTATAGGAAGCATTTCACACAGTTGAAATATGTCCAGTGGGGTGGGGAGGGGCTGGGCACAGTGTAGAGCCTCGGTTGGGATGTTTTACAGGATTAAACTTGCAATGAGAATTAAGGCAAGCAACGCAGGCTGCTTATCCCTCTGAAGCGACTCCAGTAGCAACAAGAGAAAGTGGCTTCTGTGGAGACATGGAGTCCAGTGATTTTCACTAACTACTCTCCAATCCTCCTAACACTTCGCCTGTTAAAAAAAAAAAAAAGTTGAGAAGGCTCTGGAACTAGTGATCAAAGAGAATTGTTATATATATATTTGCAATTACGTTACCAGCTAAACCTAATGATTTAAGGTGTAAATTCTGAAAGGCAAGTGGTTTGAGTCCGTGCCCTGCTCTATCCTTCACTGGCTGTATAACTGGAAACAACGCACTGTTTGGCCTGTTTTGTCATCTGTAAAATGAGGGGAAGAAGATCACGTACAGGATTGCGGTGAGGTCTTCGGGAGAAAGTATATGAATATGTATAGGTAACATTCGATTAATGTGCTGTCACCATGATCATTATTATTTCCTGGGAACTGATGCTCTGGAAGCTTTGCTTAGAAGCGTATTTACTGAGCTGCATACATAAGTATATGTACGGTGTATATAGTTCCTTGATCTAATAACTCATTCTGTGTATTATAGGCATATACTGTTATCAAACAAGTCACTTATATCTGATATGCCTGTTTGCTCATATGTGAATGGGAGCAATTCTGATGTTTTATAGGATGTTTGCAGTGACCTTAGGAATATACCTGTACATATACATGTGAAAATATACTCACAAACATAGGAAATATCTATACATATAAATGAAAATATATACATACATACATATGTGCATACACACACACATAAACTTCTTGACACATATGATACAAAAATTTGTATTTATCTTTATTATTACTACACCATCACTATTGCCCACAAGTGGCTGATGTCCAGACATCAATAATGAGAAGAATAGTCTTTGAATTACAAACATAAAATATACATTCATGTCTCTACAGTTCCTTGATGTAATCATTTTCATTTTGTATAATACAGAATCTTCTATTTTTGAACCATATTGACAATCTGAAGTCTGAATTAATTCAGTGCGCAAATGAGACAGTGATTGCTTATTTTACCAGAGATTTATTAGCTTTATCAAATTATCGCTAGGAAAGAGTGAAGCGTATTCTTAGCTCGCAGTGCTATTGAGGCGTGTTCTGTTTGTGGACAGCCCACATGTGTGGGCTTGTTGGGGGCACAGCCCAGTGAAGCCACCTGCTCAGTGCGGGTCTCCTGAGGTGGGGACCTGTGCCCCTCCCCGTGTTCTGGCTGCTGGATGATGTGGGGCAGATTAAGGAGCTTATTCAGTTATTAGCTGGAAAGGTCGTTGCTGCCTCTTGATTGCCAATTGTGATGGGTGCTGGATTTTCATTATCAACAAGTTGTAAATGTTTGGAATGTGTCTGTGGAGAGAGCTCGGGTGGAATGTGGGAGAAGACGTCAATGAAGGGACAGAATTTCAGGTCCAGGCTTGTGCTTGGCCCTGTAGTCTTTGGCAGGCTACTGCCCTTGCTGGGGCTACCTGAGGACCCGTAGAGGCCATTATATGAATATGGCCATGGTTGGGAAGCCTTGTCTTCGACTCAATACCCTCCTCTCTAGGCTCCTCCTGTAGGCCTTGGCATGTTTCTCACAGCAGCCCAGATGGGAATTCCTTCATTATCCCTGTGCATCCATCCACCTGTCAGTCAGTACAGGTTCAATTCCCCATTGGGTACTAGTTAGTGTTCTCAGCTCTTTGCTAAGCACCAGGGAACCCAGAAAAGAATGAAGCTGGGTCTCCACTCTTTAGGAATCCAAAGCCAGTTGGTAGAGTTAGATGTGAGCAAGCAATGACCATATGACAGTGTATGTGAACATCAGTAATCAAAATTTGTACAAAGAAAGAAGATAGGATGAGTACCATCAAGGCAGGAGAGCCTGGGGATGCTTTAGGTGAAGGAGGGAGCCTGAGAAGTGTTTATAAGAAGGAAAAGCCAAATTTGTTGGTGAACATCAGTAATCCCAGAACTTGAAGAAGATGAGGTAGGAAGATTGAAAGTTCAAGCCCAGCTTGGACAGCTTAGTGAGTGAGCCTGTCACAAAAAACAAAAGAAGCTCTGGGGCTCTAGGTCACTGCAGCCCTGGTTTCAATCTTTAATACCTAGTACAAGAAAGAAAGAAAAAAAGAAAGAAAGAAAGAAAAGGAGATAGAGAGACAGAGAGAGAGAGAGAGAGAGTTAGTTCTCCAGGTGGGGCAGCATGAGAGTGAGAATGAGGGATGTGATAAATCAAATGAAGGGTACAGAAGGAGGAGAGAGCAGGTGTGCAGTAAAGTAACAAGGTCTGCTGATCTACGAAGCCCAAGGCCAAGTGTAAGAAAAAGCAGGTGAAAGGAGGCAAGGTGTCATGGGCTGTGTGTGCTGCTCTGGGAAATTTCGACTTCCCCAAGTAAGAGAGAGAGAACCACCGCAGCCTGTAAACGAAGTTGCCTGCATTTTAGAAAAAGCGCTCTCAACTACATTGTGGACCATAAGCAAGTGATTCTGCATGGAAGACAGAGCTTAGGGCAGGAGTCTGTTGCTGTGACAAGACATCTGAGCAAACACCTTAAAAAAAAAGGAATGGTTTGGGCTCATGATTTTACAGGTTACGGTCCATAGTCACTTGGCTCTGTTATTTCTGGGGAGAACCATGATGGGGAGGATGTAGTGGGGTGGCAAACAAACAAACGGAAGGAGGGAAGAAGAGGAAGTGGACTGGGGAAAATATGTATCTTCTTCAAGTTTACATCATCAGTGACCTCATTCCTCCAACTTGACCCCACTTCCTAAACTTTCCACCCCCCAGTAGCCTGTTAAGTTATAAACCCCTCAATGTACAAACCCATTAGTGATGTTGGAGCCCTCATCGTCCAACTGTTGCCCAAAGGACTCACCTTTAAACACTGGATCCCGTCTTTAACACATGATATTTGGGGATGACATTTTAAATCTGAACCCTAGCACCTTCTTAGGCAGCTACTGCCAAGATCTAGGTGGGGAAAGAGGTGATCAGACTAAGTTAGGAATGGTGGCTTTGCAAGGTGGCAGATGGGTTTGAATCAAGTTTAGAGGGAACACGGCGGATCCTCTAGGTGTGACGATAGTGTGAGGAACCGAGTGATGCCTGAGTCTAGCATGGGTGAGTCAGGTGGGTGCTGAACCGACAGAGAATTTACAGGGAGAAAGGTCAGGCTGCCAGAGCTTGTGTAAAGCCCGGCAGGAGGAAGGAGGAAAGGGTATTTAGGCGGCATATAGTGCCAGTCCTCCAGGGTTAGTGCCCAGGAAGCTTTGTACATTTGTGCTCCCGGGGCCAACCAGAAATCTTAGTGAAATCTTATCTGTGCAGACAGCAGCCAAAGAAATCTGGTCTGCAAACAGGTAAGTCAGAGGGGCTAGAAGTGTTAATGGCAGGGGTGAGTAGAAGATGAGATCAGAAGGCAAATGGGCAGGTGGGATGGTCTGAGGCCTCGGGAGGTACAAGGCCAGGCTTTCCAACCACAGGGATTTTCCATCTGAATGGGATTGGAAGGGTCTTCACCTCTGGTACACCAGCTCCATGCTATGCAGCACCTCTCTCTCTCTCTCTCTCTCTCTCTCTCTCGTTTTCTTATCTGTAAAATGAGGTTGATATCGGTGTTTATTGAGTGGTGAGAATTCAGCGGTAATATGCAAAAGTGCTTAGAAATGCGTTTGTTGCATAGTTAGTATTCAGTAAATCTGCTGTCATCATTATCACTAGGATCATTATCCTCATCATTTTACTTGAAACTCACATCTTCAGTAAGAACAACATCGACTGAGATCACGACATGATCTCATCTGTGTGATGAGATTCCCTCTGGCTCTTGGTTTGAGAACGGAGAGAAGGTCAAAGCAGGAGCCAGGAGCTCAGTTGGCAGCCACTGGGCAGGTAGGGATGACGGTGTCTTCATCCCGAGTGGGGCTGTGGATGCAGTGAATAGGGTCAGGCATCTTGTGAACTTAGTGGCCAGGGTTTGCTGGCAGAATAGGGGAGAGGTCCAGGGAGAGACAGGCATCTTTTAGGAGAGGCAGGGAAGCTTGGCTTCTTTTCTTGCCCGTAGCTCCATGGTTATTAGGTTGGCAGTAGAGGGGTCTTCCAGAAATGGAGTCATTATTCAGTTACTTCCAAGTTCTCGTGGTCTCCTCCCACGTTTCTCTTGGGACTCAGGCAGGATGCCGGGTTGTGGGGAGGGAGAGCAACCCCCTGTTCTAGGAATTCCCCATCCCTCCTGTATTTCTTTCATATTGCTACTATAACAAATTGCCACAAACTCAATGTCTTAAAAATCATAAATATATTCTCTGATGACTCGAGACCAGATGTCTGCCAGGAGCTCACAGGGCTGCGTTTTTTCTGGAAGCTCTAGGGTAGAACCTCTTTCCCATGTTCCAGAGGTGGCCGCATTTCTTGTGGTTCCTTCTTCCATCTCTAAAACCTGTTGCTCCACCCTCCTCTTCCATTGCTCTATCTCCTTTTCCTCTGTCTTTCGTCTCTTCTGAGGACACTTGTATAAAATAGATCCCCCTGGATCATCCAGGAAAATCTCCTCTTGGCAACATCCCGAACTGTTGTCATGAGTGCGTATTAGGGATACAGAATACTGAGCTTCGTGTTGGAATATTCACACATGTGTATAACATAGTTCTGTCAGCTCCACCCCATTCCCTCCATAGCCTTCCTTTTCCCCGACTCTTATCTTTTTGTCATTTCTCTAGTAGTCTCCCCTGTGCTTTCCTTCTCCCTCTCTCTCTCCCTCTCTCTCCCTGAGAGAGGGAGAGAGAGAGAGAGAGAGAGAGAGAGAGAGAGAGAGAGAGAGAGAGAGAGAGAGAGGGGAGCGGGGAGGGAGAAAACATCCTTCTTTTTAATGTAACTACAAAGTCCCTTTGGCTATCTAAAATAATATATTCCTAGGTTCTTGAGCTGGGGTTGTGGACATCTTCGGATGAGGGGTATTATTCCACCTAGCTCATCTACAGAGACAGTAAATTTTTTCCCCTGGCTTAGGTTCCTTACTCACCTTTCCCTTCCCTGTGACTGTCCAGCCTCCTCAGTTTTCCTAAACATAGATTCCTCCTATAAATTGGCCTCATATGCCTGGTCCACCTTTTGCCTTAAAGTGGAAATGCTGATATATGAACTGTGCATTAATTTGCTTAACTTAATTAACTAATGTATGTGATGCACGTAACATGGCGCCTCTCACATAAGAAGCAGCCACTAAAATAGAAGCCAGCCTATTCTTGCGGTCTATAAATACAGTTTTGAATCATGATTCTGTCACTCCGCTTTGCAAGCTAACTCTGGGTCCTAAGCCATCTGTAAATCTGATAAACACATCTCTCAGGTCACCCTTCCCATTGTTGATAAAAACGTCTAACCAGACCGAGACTCTGAATTGGCTTTCTAATAGCCTATTGACTGCCGCTAAGTCTTTTATACTTTTTAGAGAATGTCCACACGTGTTATTCCAAGGAATTCTACTCTTCCAACAATTGATGAGTGATGATTCTTCGTTTGGCACTTAGTAAATTCTGCCATGTGCAAGTCAACCCAGGAGGCTAACTGATAAACCATATACGGAAGACCTGCTTCTAAGGAGCCTGTGAATCATGCTGGAAGATATGTACGTTTACTACACAGCTGCTCCATTTATTGTCACTCTTTGGGCGAATTGATGAATCTGCTATGTGTGTAAGTCTGAGTTTCCATTCCTCATCTTTTCACAGGTATCCTAACATCACAATGCACTCAGTCTGCAGCATTACTCAGCCCAGCAGCCTGGGACTCTAAAGAAGCAGAAGGGAATTGCTTGTCGTCCCTTTCCAGTTACCCTGTAAGGATCGCCTTTCCTTGAGCAGCGTAGTTTCAAGCCCTCTGTCTGCAATCTGATGTGCAGTAGGCATTTGGTATCGTGTCTAGCGCTTCTCTGTATTTAATATCTCTACCCACCGCCAGTGGAGATACTCGGGCATTACCTACCTACAGTTTTCTGCCTTCTCGGTTACCTACACTTGCTTCTAAATCACTTCATCTCATGCTTGAACCATGATCACATTGTTTGTGGGATTTTATGGTACCTGGGACACAAATGACTGCTCATTTTCATCCAAGGAGGAGCTGGTGCCTGTGTGGCTGATGCTAGTCAAGTAGTAGATCCACTCATCTCAAATAGGCCATTGATCAGATTCCAGAGGTGTAACAACTAGGATTTATTTATGACCCAAACCACAGTTTCCACGCTGCCATTTTCCACTTCCCATTTGATGATTTCTCTTTTCTCCTTTGTTGTTTTGGGATTGTTCTCTTGGGGGTCCTGAGGTAGGGGCACCAAAGCAAATTAGAAATGGCTAAACCGTGCCTTCTCTCGTCCTCCATAAGCCTCATGTGTAGTGCATTAGAAGGAAACTCACTCTGATTTTTGAAAGGAGAATAAGAAGAACAAGGAGATACGGTGAATGCTTTAGAAAGGCAATAAACATTTTATGTTCTGGTGAGAAAGATAAATGTAGGTCAATAAAGTTAAGTAAATGTTATGCCTGTTTTAAGGATGGCCTTGACTGTGGGAGTACGAGAACTATCCCAATTAAAAGTGGCTCTTTGGTAGTGCATATTTCGAATCCCTGGAGAAATTCCTTTCCTCTTTTTAAAAGCCTTTTCTCTGTTAGAATACTGTATACCTACCTTAGTCACAAACACTTTAATACCTGAAAGCTGCCACCTAGTGCCACTCACTAGAATCTTTCTCAGAGAACTGATATTTGATTTCCTCATACATAATGCAGAATCACAGATATGTTAAAACACACTTTAAGTTTTTTGTTTGTTTGTTTGTTTGTTTGTTTTTGCCAGTATCTTTCATTGCTTTCCTCCTCTCTTTTTTGGTATTGTGCAGTTCTATTTAACATATAGATCCAAGTTTGAGTATTATTTTTGCTGGAAGAAAAATTGCCACCCAACATCCAGTTCCTTTTCAATACTTAAGCATATTTGTAACCAAGAAGTTGATGATTCTTACGTCAATAATGGTACTAGGCTGTATTTTGCATAAGGAAAGTCTTGACAACTTCTAACTTTAAAACCGAATATAACTTCTGACATTAGTATTTGTTGGGTGAATGAAAATACACACAAAACAGCGCCCATGTCTTGGAGAGAATAAGGTTTTGGGAAAGGTCACACTTTTTGAAGAAGTTTGCCAAGATACTGACACAAGCACAGCGACAACATGGCAGCTTGATTATGAAGGTTTTTTTTTTCTCTCTCTCTCTCCAGTCGATGGGCATAATCATTCTTCAGTCCTGCAGGCCCCGAATCTGAGATGTCTATTTTTAAATTACTATATATAGAGAGAAGAAACAGTCCCTTGGAATGTGGAGTTACTCAGTATTTTTGGATCTTTGGCTATTTCCGAGGTTCTTCATCTGGACTTAAAGTTAAGTTAATAGGCAATCGTTCCCCTCATCTCCCGCACAGACACTATTTTAGGAGGAGATCTATCACCCGAGACTTCAGGGAGAAAGAGGCTGTTTGCAGTTTTCCTCACCAACCACCATTCACAATATCTTTACATACAAACTCCAGAAATTCCCCACTGACCTGCACTTACTTCATTGGATTTTCTTAATTTATACCAAATGCATCTTATTTTTTAAAAGCAGCTGTGCAGAACTAAATACACAGGACATGTTTCTGTTTAACTAATTTAAAAAAATTTTTTGGTACCGGGGATCAAACTCGGGTCCTTACGCTTGCGAGGCAGGTGGCAGAACCACTGAGCTAAATCCCTGGGCCTTCTGTTTAACTCATTTTGTTTGCAGCTTCAAAGCTCAAATTGAATCCTCTTTTAAAAAGTTTTTTTATTTCTGTTATAAATTTTGCTTGGTCCATGTCTTCAGCACATGGCCTGACATTGAAAGTATCCCAAAACCTATCAACACTATTTTGGATCCATTCATTAGGCCTGTCAGGAGTTGTTGGTCTCCTATACCACACACCAGTCTTCGGGGTAGAAGCTTTCTAGACAGGACCATTCTGTTGGAAGAAGGGAGATACCACTTTGGCTTTGACTCTTGGGTTGGGAACAATGACTAGAAAATCCTTGTGCTGTTTGTCCTGAGGACCAGCTGGTTAAGGGAGTCAGTGTGTGTTTATACTGATGTCTTGTCAAGGACGAGGCCATTTGTGAGTTACTACTGATGTCTTTCGTCGACTCAAGTTGGAAAGGTCTAAAAGTGATCCTGTACTCCAATAACTACTGATTATCCAATGCAGTAATACCTTGGTTTGGCCAAATTTTGTTTCCATTCGCAAACTCATGGGGTAACAACCATGACCACAGCCATCTTCCTCACATGAACACAAAAATGGCTGTCTTCCCAAAAATTGTGAAACAAATTAAGATTGTAAACTGAGGTGCCATAGTAGTTGGCATTTGATAAATGCCAGGCACCGTGCTGTGTACTGCCCAGGTATTGTTTTGATTGTAACCCATGAACAATGTATTATTGTTTCTACTTGAAAGATGAGGAGATTGAGGCTCAGGGAAGACTAGTAATCTGGCTAAGCCACTCAGTCGATTACAACCGGAGTCAAGATTCACACCCAGTCTGCATTTCATATTTTCTTCTACCATGTACTGATGCTTTTCTATGTCATAGAGTATGGCTAAAATGCTGCATATGATTTTCTAGATTGTTTCAGACGAAGACCTTAAACTGTCTATTTTGATAGTGGCCTGGGGTCTTCAGGAGTTAATTGATTTTGATGTTTTTAAGGGACCTCAGAGCTCACCCAATGTGCCAGCGTACTTGCAGACCTGCTCTTGGGTATAACTTCTTTGAACCCTAGGAGTTGAGGTTCACGTCATTTGGTCACAGATGAAGAGAGCAAAGTCAAGAAACGCATGTCAGGAACTCCCTGGAGGTTTACTGGGCACCATAGAGGAGCCTCATCTTTGGAAGGGGCCATGCAGTGGTAAGTGAAGTGTGAGTGGTGTCACTGAGGATCCCGAGCATTTAAGCATTTCTTTTGTGCTACTTTCAGTATCTTGTGTTCTAGCACGGTATGATGCTTCATGACTAATCTGTAAACATGTGCAGGATCCAGCCAGGGATTTAGCTCAGGGGTTCCACCTCCTGCCTCGCAAGCGCAAGGTCCCGAATTTAATCCCCAGTACACCACACACACACACACACACACACACACACACACACAAGTGCAGGATTTTGCAGCTGATTGCATGACTCATGGATGACAGTTCCTAGCAAAGGACATAATTCTGCATGTTCACTGCTGGTAGCTTCAAGTACTGCACAATTAGAGCAGTCTGAGGTTCTGTGGCTTTTGAAGTTTCCCGAAAACTGCCCCTGGATGAAATTAATCCAGCCTATTTTTATAAAACCATTTTGTGATCAGAACCCCCGCACTTGAGGATAGCCAGATCTCAGTGGAAACTGTAAATGGCTCCTTTGCTGGTGGGAGTTTGTTTCCTCCACGAGGTCAGCTGCATCCTGGAAGTGTGGATGCTGCTCCTGGATGGGCAGGACAAATTGCACATCTTTCAGCCCCGACGAAAGATGCAAATGGAAACTGCACCGTCTTGAAGGTCTAATCAAACACCATCCACCGATGTGAATGCAGGTTGTCAGGACGGCCAGCCTGCTTCCCCAGGAGCTTGACAGGCATGATTAACATGCTGTGAGCTCAGCAGAAGTCATGGTGGCTCTTACCTCAGGCTGTGCCTCTGCTCAGTCCCAGGTGATATGCTTGGATGAGTGGTAGGACTGTGGAGGCATGAGGGCTGTCATCCACCTCCTTCCATCGCTGCCCTCATGGCTCTTAAGCTGGCCCTGGACATCTTCCCTGCAGCCTGGGGAGGGAAGGTGTTGACTAGAGTTCAAGGCAATATACTCTCCCTGATTCCTTGACAGATTGTTTCCCTGAACCACTATTCTCCTGTGTGTGGGGCTCAGAACTACTTTAGTTGCTAAGCAACCCACAAGCAGCTCTGGACCACAATATCTCTGAGAGTTGTGGATGTGTTGTCTGAGGTAACTCCATGGTCTCTTGCTCCTCTGGCAAATGTCCTCCCGAGTTCTGGCCTTCCCTCTTGCGAAGACATCTGAAGGGATCAAGATGACCATCTGACCCATGGGCAGATCAGCCATGGTGCACAGAGTTGAACCCGTTTGATTTCCTCTCAATGAGTTCAGTGGAAAGGTAAAAAGAATACTTAGAAGGTCTTGAACCAAAGCATATAGTTTTGGTACTCAAAGGGCCATATCTAAACATATGGATGCTGAGGATGAGACGCAGGAAGGTGGTCCACAGCATGAGATAGGACACTGCCCCTTTCTCTAACATTCATCAAGTGGAAGTGGCTTTGGTTCTGGCCCATGATATTTAGACTGAGAAATCCGGGAAAAGAGGCTATGAAGAGGGTAATAGAGATAGTAGCATCAAGGGACTGGTGATGAGAGAGATACAAAGGGCCAGGCTATTGGTGCTGATGTCTGTCATCAGGGACTAGGCAGAGTGGGACTGAGTGCCTGGCAGACATGGGAAGGAGTTAACAAGGAAGTCTGATGGCAGTCAGGTGAGTTAGGGTTTGAAGGGGGCAGGGAAAAGTGTTGTAAGCAGCATTACAGGAATAAATAGAACCTCTGAACCCTAAAGGAACTGGCCTCCCCTGCTGTTACTGTGGCCCTACTTCCATATCTCTCATTCGTTCTCTATTTGTCCACTCCATTTCCTCTTATTTCTGCCTGGTTGTCCCCACCTACCAGGAACATAGTCCAGTTTTGGAGTTGGTATCTTTAGCCCTCAGAGAGAACTGAAAGCTCTCCCCTTCCCTGGAGCCAGGGGAGGAAGTCCTTGCCCTTTTGGATCAGGCACTTATCATACCTCCATCCCCAGTGGTCATGGGATCATAGATCACCATTATGATGACTCTCTACTAATAAGAGAAATTCCCAGAATGATACTAAGCAGTGATGATTTCATGTCTGCCAGGGTGTCTTTCTAAAGATTGGCCAAGAAACTCACAGGCTTGGTCTCCATGTTGTTTTGGGTCTTAAAGCCTATAGTCTACCAAGCTTCCCTCCCATGATTCCACATAAAAGGGGGTCTTTCTGTCCATTCTCAAATCATCTAGTAGGAAAAAGCAGGCGCTAGAGCTTGATCTAGTGGTGGACTCCTAGAAAATTCATATGTGTCTAGAAACCTGTATTTGGAACAATATTGTGGAAATTCTTCAGTACTTTGGTAAATATTTCTTTGAATGTAACTTGGCAACTAGTTCTCAGTCCTTGGTTTTTCTGGAAAAATTGTTTGGTGTCATATAGACCTGGATGAGCCATTTGTAGTCTTCCTGTTAATATTAAGGAAATAGATATTCTTTTTCTCCTAAATCCTGGCCAAAAATAGACCTGGGAGCCATTTGTAGTCTTCCTGTTAATATTAAGGAAATAGATATTCTTTTCCTCCTAAATCCTGGCCAAAGTCAAAAGCAAGAATACTTCTCTCTCTCCCCCTTATCATTCTTTCTTTCTCCCTATAGACCCCCATCCTGCCCTTCATCTTTCCTTCTTTTCTTCCTCCTACCACAATTAAAACAAAAGCAAAATGGATTAAAAATGTTCCTTGTTTTATAAAAGATTTCTTCTCTGTTCCCACCCCCATCTTAGCCGGGCGTGCTTTGTTTAGCAGCTTTTGCATTGTTTTGCTTTTTTCCTTGTAAAGCATTTATCCTCAGCAACTCTCTAATACACAAAAACCTTCCTGAAAATCTCTCAAGGATGTGAGCAGGAGCCTTAACAATGCTTGAAAACACCCAGTGTGCTCTGTAACTTCTTTCCTACTGGTAAAAGATGTCCTCACAAGCTCCTAGAGGAGAGCTATGAAGATGTACTTATTATCAAGGACGCAATTTTAATCAGTGATTTTAAAAAAATAAATGATCAAGGAAAATATTCCTCCATTTTGTAAATCATTCTTTAATATTCACATATCCATTCACCCACATACCCATTCACCCACATACCCACCCATCCACCCATTCACCTGTCCATCCATCCATCCATCTATCCATCCATCCATCCAAGTGAAATTTACGGGATGCCCATTTTAGTGTTATTTAAACAGTGTTGGCACTCCAGAACACATGTGTGTGTGTATGTGTGTGTGTGTGTGTGTGTGTGTGTATTCCATATACATATTCCTAAATACAGTAGTAGAGAAGTTCACAATGTGCCATATGAAGTGAAGATGCTGTTCTTATTCATGACACCCTCTTCCATTTCTGTTACAGTGTTGACCACTATTACACTCAGATGAATGTTTCTTGGTCTTGTCAGTTCCCTCTGGGCAGGGTGTTGACTCTATAAGGCCAATAATAGTGTTTGCTTTATTCAATGTGCTCGGCATCTAATAGTTTTCAGGCCCTCAAGGGCTCCAAAAGCCAATATTCTGGGAAGCAGCTAGAATACGAAGAAAAGGCCAAAGAGGCAAAAGTGCAGAATCAATGGGCAGAGGACAAAAAGGAAGAGGTAGACAGGCAGTGGAGGAACAAATATAGTTTGCTTTGGCTAGCAAATCAAGTGCAAGTTAGAGTAAGCAAGATACTGAAACCAGAAGTGCTGACATGACTTTCGGAAGAGCTGGTCTTTATGCTTTTCCAGAACAGAGTCCCATCAAGGTCTGACATGGGAAGGGGATAGCTAGGTTTTCACTTTCCATTGGGTTTGTCTAAAGACTAAATGGATTTGAGGAGATTGAAGGTGGTGGTGGAGAGTGGTTATCAGGAAGCTGCTGTGAATATTCCAGGCAAAAGATTATGAGAATGCGGTGAGGTAGAAACAGAGCTGGAACATGTGTAGGAGTCATTCGTGGTCAAGGGGAAGGAGAGTGATTCAGAATGACCCATATTTACAGTTTGGGGTGACAGTGTGTACAAGGGGTGCATCTGGATAGAAAATGAAAACAAGAAAGAACAGGCTGCAGAGATAGTGAGTTTTATCTAGAGGAAGCCATGGGATGACTCGTGGAGCTAACTGGTCAACCTCTGAATTTATGCATCTAGAGCTCAGGAGAATTCTCTCTGGCTGACCCTCTAGCTTTGAGACCAACAGAGTGGCTCTGGGTCTACCCATCAGCCTAATAAGTACCATCCAGAGAGGCTGCATAGAGTCAGATGATTAGAGGACTGAGGCAAGAGCTAGAGAATTCTATGGCATCAGGGTCTTGCCAACAGCCTGCCATCTCCACTGTTCATCTTGCCATTTTGCTTCTGAGCTCTCTAAAGATAAGCTTCATATGTTTCAACATCCCCAGTACATAACACTGCATCTTGCATATCATGGGTGATTTAAAAATATTTGTGGTTTTTGTACTATTTGTCAATATTTTAAAGATTCCCAATTCTTCACTTCAAAATGTGAGGAATTTGGTTCAAATCATCATATTGGTTTTTTTTTTTACAAAATATAGATTTTAAACATTTAGAAAATTTATGCAAGAGGCACCCAAATGACTCAGAAAGAATAAGCACTTCAGATCATTTTATTTATATCTCAATAGTTTCCATATTCTAATGATGAAGGAAGCACCTGGGGAACAGAAAAGATAGAATTGTGGCCAGTTTTCTCATCTGTAAAATGGGGGGCAAGAATATCCACTTTCTAGAATAGCTACTCTGGTTGATTACATTTACTACCTAATACAGTGCATTTGGAAATGTCATCTGGCTAACTACTATACATATAGATAGTTATGTTAATTTGATATACTGCTCTAAATCATTATCCTTTTGTAAGTCCTAGCACATCATAAAGCCCAAAAGGAAACAAAAGAGACAGGTATGGGGATATAGCTGTGATTACATTACCTCCTATACAACTCAGGGACCTGACACGTGCTAGAAAGGAGTTTCATAAGAGCTAAAAGTGCCTGGATTTCTTAGACTATTGCCAAACTAGGAGGCAAAGAGCCCCTGTCTAGAATGCTAGTCAGCAAAGATTTGTGTTTTCCACCAGTTTTCTCTTTTCAAGAGTGAAAAATGTATTTTCACTCTTTGTCATTTTAATTAAATCAAGTCTAGGAAAACATAAAACACAAGTCAGATTCTTTTTCAGCAGGAAAACTTTGAAAACTTCACACCAGATTGCAAACTGTTAAAATTCATTCATTAAAAGTTCATGGTCTATTGGACTCTTTTTCCTTCAAGCATTGCATTATGTACATTTCCTATCTGTTTATGTGACAGATTGTCTAACAGATTTCTTGTACAGTACAGTTCCATAGTGTGCCAGAAAGGCCTAGTTTGGAACCTGTGGCCATAAGTGAAATGGATTTGGAAATGTCATCTTGCTATCTACTGGATAATTTAGTAATGATGGCTTAACAGATCCCTCCAGACCAACAATTATATACCTGTTTGAAGTTAATTTGATGCTGCAGAGATGGGAGTTATATGAATTATATGTTATAAAAACTTGGTAGGCATGGAATGGACTGACGGTACATTCTGAAACCTAGTATTGACTCTCAGTCATTTTAATGCACAGGCTGTAGTTGCCAGAATCCTTGGCCG
Organism: Fukomys damarensis; assembly: GCF_012274545.1. Classification (NCBI taxonomy): domain Eukaryota; kingdom Metazoa; phylum Chordata; class Mammalia; order Rodentia; family Bathyergidae; genus Fukomys; species Fukomys damarensis. Next base: position 17,392,587 of record NW_022900946.1, on the reverse strand, counting down.
AGTTGTCTATCAGTAGACAAGTTGCCCATTTTTAGACTGGGTGCTAATCCTGAGCATAGCTCTATGAAGAGGCGTGCATATTGTATACCTCTACATATATGGACAAATCACATATTTATTTACATTTAAAGTTTGCAGATAATGAGTGTGAAAAATTAGGATTCATAATCCGGATTTCTAAACCACCATTTATACTCTCTGAAATGGCGCCTCTGAGTTATGGGAAGGCCTTTTATTTTTAGCACTCAGTAAATTAATCCTTTTATTCATCATTCTGAAAGAGGATGGTAAAGAAGAGAACATTTGTTCTTTTTAATTTAAGGAAGGAGGGGAGGCAGCCATCCAGTCAGGATGAACCCAAGTGTCAGTGTTTATTCAAAACAGGGGCAAAATGTAGTGTGTCACTGCCTCCTTGATTAGTTGATTGTTTGTACTGCAATGATAGGAGTGGGTGCTATCTGCTCTGTCTCTCTGTCTTTCTCTTCCTCTCTCGTTCCTTCCTTCCCTTAGCACAGTGATTTGAAAATCATGTTCTGGCTGCAAAAATGTTACCCTTAATTCAATAATTTTTTCTGAGCCATTTGTTTTTTGAATAGACACAAGGTATATCTGGTCAGGGTTTCTCAGCCATGGCATTTGTGACGCTCCAGGCCACGTAACATCAAGTTGGATGGGGTGTTTCTGAGCACTGGAGATCACTTAGCAGCATCCTGGACTTTACCTGCCAGCAGCGCTCCCTCCACAGTTGTGACAGCCCAGAACATCTCCTGATATTCTTCTTGTCTGCTGAATGTCATCCAGAAAACAGAATCTCCCTTGATCCAGAACCAGTGGTACAGACCCATGGGTCTCTAGATTAAGTTCTTGATGGAAAAACTATTAAGGCAGAAGTATATGTGTTCACATTGGATTCATTCTGCAATATTTTTTTTGTGCATTCTACCATCTCGTACTATTAAATGTTCCCCAAGTGCAAAAGTACATTTGTAACCTCTATTTTTATCCTGGTTCTATAGAATATATTTCATCTGGGGTTGAGAGAAAGCAGCCATTTGCAGTCACTTTAGATTTGATAAAGATTTAATGATAAGAGAAAAAGGACACATTTTCATAAACTAATTACAGCAGATGCGTGGATGGCTTTATATAAAATTACATTGATAAAGAAGGTTGGGAGCATCATCAAGACAGAGAGATTTAGAGTACTATATTTCTGTCATTGTCACTGTGTTGTAGATCACCCGGATCCAGAGTTAGAAATGCCAAACATCCTTACAATTCTTTTCTAACAACTCAGAATGATGCGGAAGCAACTGGGGCCCTTGCAAGAGGGAAAGTATCGTGCAAAAAACGCAAGAGCTTCCCTCAACGGTTCTGCATTAAGGCCTCAGAATTAAATTATTCCCTCATTAGCTCATACAGAAAGAAATCAGGCTCACTGTTCACATGCATCCCTGTTGCCCTCTGTGGGGCACCGGGATGCTTCAAAGACCTGAACTGTAACAGATATTTTGCAGGAATTGCAGTGATCTGATTTTAGGATGGAACATTGTAGATTGTGCATTTGTTTGGAAGGCATGTATCTGAGTAGGTGCTTGCCAGAGGCAAAAAAACCCAAAAAACAAAAACACCTTGGTTTTCTGTTGATGATTGCTAAGCACTGAGCGGTTTTAGTTTCCCATAAACAGCTGCTTTGTGTGTGTGTGGTTAGCCAAATGGCAGGATTTCTTCCCTCTTTTCACTCCACAGGGACCCTTATGTTGTACACTGGTATGTGGAAGGATGGTATGAAAAGGAAGAGTCTTCCTGTCTTTCGGTGTTTAGCATCAACACTGGATTACATTCATAATGTAGAATTCTAAAGTATCATTTCAGAGCGCTTTTTACGTTTTGTGAATTCTTGCATGCAGGAAGAAGAGTACTTAGTGGCCATGGTTGTCTTAGCTACACAGGACAGCCTCCTCTCAGGTGTGTGCTGATGCAGGTGGCTTGGCCTCCCTGCCCCACTTCAGAGACAGTGTGGATTGAGAAGCTGGACTCAGGGTTTGGAGAAAGACATGTTTTTCATTCGTGCCTGCAGATGCTGTAGACGCAATGCTAAGTGATGCACTGTTCCCTCCTAAAATTGCTTCTATAAGCTCTCAATCTGGGGCACTGCCAGAAGTCTGTGCCCAAGGACACAGCAAGGGAGAGAGGCGAAGTCGTGGTTCTGGAGGATGTGGCGGGCACATCTATATTTCAGTGGCTGGGAATGCAGACTCCACTGTGTGCTTAATGTGGGGGTCCACATCTGAACCCCACTTCCTAACTGAAGTCATTCTCTGGACTCCCGGAATCATGTTTCCTCACCTGAAATAGGGGGTCATGACAGTGCCCACTGTGTGGGGTGGCATGGCCCCCACTATTCCCGGGATATAAGTACTGAAAAAATAGTACTCAGACGAGGAAGGGCCTCCTTATGCTTCTGCTTTGAGGAGTAATTATGCTGGTTTTGAGACTTTGGTTTGTTTTATGAACAGAAGTACCTGCAGTGATGAACCTTCTTTGTAAGATTTCCTTCCGGGTTGATTGGTAGAGAAACCAGGACGAAATCGTGATTTCCTTGCAGCAAACCTAGAGGACTTTGTGCTTTGTGTGTTATGATTAGCTGCAATCCTGGCTTTAGTATGCTTCCTACTCTTGCTTTCTTTTCTTGTTTTTTGTTTTTTTGGGTTGTTGTTTTTAACTTTTATCACCTATTAACAAGATAAATAAATCTACTTTATTTTGCCATACGGTATTTGTCAATAGAAGCCAATTTGATCCTTTCTGGACCTGAGATAGCAAGGGACGAGTAATAAATAGGTCTAGAAATATATATAACCCCAGAAGTATTGATTGCATATTATTCTTTACATCCTGTGAACAGCAGGGGCCACAAACTCAAATACACAAACAGATTGTGTCCGTGAGTGAAAGAGGCTCTTGGAAGACTGGTGGGACTTGTAAACAGGTAGGGTCCTTCTGCTCCATCTCCACGTCTCACAGTCCCACCCCAATGCGTCGCTGTCACCCCCATACCCACTCCTCATTTCTCATTTCCGTGCCCTCAAAGTCAACGCAAAGCACCCTCCACCAAGGTCCGTGCGTGCCAGTTTTGCTAAAGCTCTATCTATTGTTAGTCATTTTTGTTTGAAGCTAAAAGCGTGTTCTCATATGGCCTAAAAGTGCGTTTCACAGAAAGCGTTCTGGGAGTGTAAAATAATAATCGTAATTAGGGGGAATATCAACATTAGGACTAATGAGTGCTGACATTTATGGAGTACTTGTTATGTTTTTGTTTCTCGGTGTTGTGTGATTTACATTTTGTTTTTCACTTTCAGCCCCACATGTTAGGTGCTATTCTTATTCACAGACCTAGGGAGCCAGGGAAGTAAGAGTTCCTCCCTCAGGCCAAACCCATCTACATAAGGCTTCTGTCAACTCTCAGGGCTCTGTGACCCTTTTGGAGGTGTGACCCCTTCCTGAGCACCCTTGGCTGGATTCGGCGCCCCTTTGTGTGTTTCTCTGCTCACAAGATCCCGCATGGGCCATGTGCTGGACTGAGCAGACCTTTGGCCTCCTGTACTCTCCCTGCCATTCTTGGCCTCCGACATCCCACTGGATAATCAATAACTCTTGGAGGAAAGGAAAAGCCCTCTGAAAAGCATCCGCCAGAGACCCGAAGTTTATCAATTCATACTGGGGGCTCAGAGCTTACTCTCTGTAGTTAGATTGCTCAAATGCGTATCCAGGTGCCTTAGATCCCTACCTGTATGATCTTCGGTGAGAATGAACCTCTTCTGCCATCTGCGGATCTGGGAGAATTATTATGTCCGCCTGAGAGCATATTGAGTCACTGCGAGATGATGAGAAAGTCTTGCAAAGGTCTTTGCACCTGGAAGGTGATCAGTAGATACTAGTTACTACTGTATTCTCTGTGATTATTATAGTTTGCAGAGTGGCATTTAACATTTCTATTTGGAAAAATACCCTAAGCCATGAATGAAATTGCCTTTTCTGAAATTCAAACTTCTTCATCTTCTCCCACTGGTGCTTATTGTTTATCTATTCTAAATGGGGCAGGAAAAGGACAAGGCCCCAGACGTTCTGGAGCTTACTCTCTATACCTGTGTGCAACGTCGCAGCCACAGCCCCTTGCAGCTACTTAAATTAACATTTAAATGCTGCCTCAGTGGGATGCTTAATTGTAACAGGTCCTTAATCGTAACATGGGACTAGACGCTACCACGCTGGAAGGTGCAGTGGTATTTGTTTGATGGGGGAACCCTACCTAACTCCCAGAGATGAGGTGGTTTAAACAAGGGGAGTATGTGCCCAGGATCTGGAGGCAGATCTCCATGATCATGGGGTCAGCAGATTTGGTTTCTTCTGGGGCCTCTGCCTTTGGCTTGTCGATGTCCCATGGTCTTCCCCGGGGTTTGTCTGTGTCCTGCGCACCTCTTCTAGGAAAACCACTAATAATGGGATGCTAGCCTGCCCTCATGATTTCATTTCGACTTGTCTTTAAGACTCTATCTCCAAACGAAGTGCTGGGGGCTAAGGCTGCAGCACATGGATTTGTGAGCGCAAGACAATATTCAGCCCATAACTACAAGAGAGACAATTTTTGTGATCTGAGAGTTCTTTGTATGAATGCAAATCTAGCAAAAGAGAAGCACAATAAAAACTTAAACAAGTAAATGTCAGTATTATTTACGAAAGGTGAGAGATCCTCTTCTTCAAACAGCGATCTTACCAGCATGATGCATTATCTTGCCTTGGCAGTCAGTCCTGTGGACTTGGGGAAGGAAATCTGCCTGAAGCTCAGGGCTAAGAGAACTGCAGCACAGGGACACAAGGCACATCCCTTCTCTTGCCCTTTCCCTGTCGCCTTTTCCATTCTCCTCTCTACCTACTGACTCACACTCAACTCTCCCTTACGTACCACACTCCAGGGCCTATTTGGGTAAAGGAAGAAACAATTTCTACCTCTTCTTCAGTATAATGGGTGCTCAGGCACCTAAAAAAATAAATCTAACAGCAAGGCCCACACTACTAAGATGGGAAAAGAAAAACAAAATAGCATGGAAAGAGGGATGAGGGAGCCTCACTCTTGCTTGGCACTGTGGGAAAGGACTGCAGAGAGCAGGTGCTTCCTTTGCACCCAACTTTGACCTTCAGCAAGTAATGCAGCCTCCTGTGAGTGGCGCGTGGTATGTAAACAGCACCTATCTCCTTGAGGGCGGGAGTTCTGTGAATGCCATTATTAATCACTGTGAAGCTACTATAAACTATTACCACAAGAACAATGGCATGCTCTTTTTATTTTCCTAGATCAATATTCCTGAAAGACCTTGCTGTACTAGGCTTATCATGTAGACAGACAACTCATACTCTCATAAATACAGGATGGCTTGTTAATAAATGGCCTCTCCTGCATTTCCAGACACAGGAGATGGGGGAGGAGTGCAGCTGGTAGGGGCCAGGTTTGGTTTTTATTTTATGATTACTTTTATTCCATCTCTAGTTTTAAAAAAGGACTCAAGACAGCTTACAATAAAGGTGCAGACACAGTAAACCATGAGATTTTTAAGAGGAGAGCTGTGTGAGCCTCTCGATGACTAAAGAGAATGATAAGAAAGAGGAGTAGACCATAAGAAAATATATAAGCAAACATGAAAGCTTCCTTTCTGCAACTTAAGTAGGTGTCTTGGATAAAGCTAGACCTTGGGTTTGAGTTTCGATGAAATGAAAAGAAAGGGAAGGAAAAAGGAAAGGAGGAAGGGAGGAAAAAAAGACAGAAGGAAGGCAAGAAGGCAGAAAGGTGACTCTGTCTTTATGTGCCCTGTTACCTTGCTTTATTCCTTCAGGAAGAATTTACTTAGCATCTACTTGATTGTAAGGACATTGATAGATGATGAAGAGTGGCCTGAAGATGAAAATATGAGCAAGGTCAAGTCCACCCAGGTGGAGGAAGTGGTGCGCACAGAAGCCTGAATAGAGAAGGGAATTGTGTGCCTTTTGAGGGGAAGGCGAACCAGTATATGAGTTTATGGGTGGTGATCAGAAAAAGCCATCGCCGTTGAACCTGGAGATAAGTAAGGACCAGGTAACTTAGGGTGCTGTTAGGGCAAGTTATGGGATTTAGCTTTCACTCGAAGGACAACTGGGAACCATTGAAGTGGGTCAGATTTTCCATGTGGAAAGATACCTTTCCTTGCAGTGTGGAAAATGGATTGTACTGGAAGAAACCAGAAGAGCGACATCAGTCAGAGGGCTAGGGCAGGTGAGACAGTGCAGGCTTTGGGTGGGCTTGGCAGCTGCAGGAGTGAGGATCTAAATGGATCTGTGAGCTAGGAAGAAAGAGCATGGATTTATGGACCTTATGGATTACTGTGAATGATGAGTTTTGGCAGGAGAGGGATTGACACAGGCTCTCTCATTTTATTCTGAAGCTTGTGACTGGATGTATGTGTCATTTGATGAGATGGCAGAAAGGGGAAGAAGAAAAAATACTGAGTCTTGGTGAAACAACGACAAACTCAGTTATGAGTGTGATGTGTGAGATGCGTGGAAGACAGGAGACCATAGATGTGAAGTAGGCATTTGAGGATATGAAACCAACATTCAGAAATAAGGGGGAGTTGGTGATGGGTTTGAAAGCATGGGAGTACAGCTCACTAAGAAAACAAGGGGATCAATGAGCTCATCTAGATGAGGTGTAAAGAGGATAAGAAAAGAGAACTCAAGGCCTCTTGGGGTCACATCCTTCAGAGGTTTCCCAGAGGAGATCTATGAAGACTAAGCACCAGGAGCCAGAGAGGTTGGAAAATCAGCAGGGAATCATTGGAGTGTTAAAGGAGGCAAAGAGAAGACAGTGCATTAGGGAACCCTGTGTTAGGGACCACAGGCGCCCTGGGCAAGAGAAACCATGGCCCTGCGTTGGGTGGAACCTCTGGCAAGGGCAGAGGAGATCCTGGCACCCTCCTCTTGGGGTTTGTATTATTTTCTGGTGATCTTGAAAATCTCCCTGCGATATCTGTGGTCTGACACAGAGAGAAATGTGCCATTGGTGATACACTGAATCCCTGAGTGCTTTTCTGGGCATTTTTAACTATAACTTTAATAATCAGGACTCTGGTTCCCATCACAGTCATGCGGTGCCCCAGGATGCATTATTTGGCTGGGGATATTAGCAGGCCTCTCAATTAAGGCCCCATTTTATGTGCATAGTTGAAATCCTGGAAATTTTTGCCTCTCTGAGGCCCAGGAGTGGGTGCTGGTATCTGTTGGGGTGAGTGATGACGTGGACCCCAGTGATTTGCTGTCCTTCATCATTTGATCTGCTTTAATGGCCAGAGAGTAATTAGTCCATTGTTGTGTGCGGCTAGGTGTTACAAATGGAGTTGTAAATCCAATGCCTTAAAAAAAAAAAAAAAGACCAAGTGTAAGTTTTTCTGCTGCAGTTCAGTCTATAGGTGACTCTGGGGCCAAGTGAGACAGAGCCCAGAATGCCACTGCAGGGGATGAGCACGGCTGTGACCTGCCTGTGGACATCTTCATGGGGTTGTGTTCCCAGAATTCAAATTGAAAAATTAACGGTCTTCCCTGGAGGCAATTTCTTTGCATGTTTTTAAATGAAGGCATAGAAACCACTGACATGCAAGGCCAGGGAAATGTGATCAAGGGAACACAGTGATTTACAATTGGGTTTGTGCCAGCAACTGTGTCCCCGGCCCCTCTTTGTGCACAAGTATGGAATAATCTGAGTTATGGGAGGAGTTTGCAGCATGAAGTTTTTAAGTTTGTTCTCATCAGTCAGCACCACCGAGTGACCATGCGTGCTCATTCGGGGCCTAAAATCCGCTGCCTTCCTTATGTCCTCTGTGTAGTTCTGCTATGTACTGCTGGTGTGATGTTGTAAAATACACTTAATGCCTCTGAGCCTCCAGTTCTCCGTCTGTAGAACATGCAATGGTCATTAGACCCATGTCACATCTATTTTAGAAAAGCCAAGTGGAAATTTCACGTAAAGAGCTAGGCATGGCCCCTGAGATGCTCTAGGTGCTGAATACATTGGTTATTATTCTCACATCTTCATCCTGGTGAACACCTTTGATGGAGAATATGGAAGAACTGGGCATCAGCCAGTGATACTTCAGAGAAAGAACACAATTAGTGTCATCATCTGAGCTCGTGAATTTGACCTTGACTGTGTGGTCGTCTGTGCTGAGAACACTGCCGACACCTCCTGCCACCCTCACTGGGCCTGAGAATAAAGAATGAAAAAAATTACAAATACTATTTCACCTGCAGAAATCACAGACAAGCTATGGAGTTGAATGTGAAATGGATGCAGATTTCTGGGACAAAACACACAGAGGCACGTAGTCCTTGCAGACTTGCTTCTAGCTGTGTCCCCCAGAATTCCTGGTGGGGGGGCAAGACCATATGCAGATCTTTGTTTCATTCCCCAAGGTTGATGATAGGAGGATGGCCATGATGCTCACAGTACTCTGCAGACTAGAAATAAGTACCTTCAGTGAGGATCTCGCGAGAAATTCAGTGCCTTTGAAGTAGGAGTTTTGAAATCGGCAGTTTTTCTTTATCCAGGATGCTCAATCAGCTTACCATGCCACTCTTTAAAAGTTTTGATTTTATGACTTTTTCCTCCATCCCATTAATATGGATTCATGGACATGAAGGATTTTAGCAAGGTTCAAAATTATATGAACTATTTGCATGGAAGACACCTAAGAAAGAAAATTACCATATAATTTATAAATGACTAAACTGTAAGACTTATCTGAAGGATTTTTCAATTTCAGTTATTACTCTTTATCTAGTGCTTCTTCTATCTTTAGAGATTGATGGTAGAGCTATAGATCTAAATGATATGTTGTGAGCAATACATTCAGACCAACTTTAAAACCTTGCCCCTTTTTATCAGTAACTGGGCAGCATCTGGTAGTGTCTGTTGTATAGCTTTGCTGGGGTTGTCAGGGAAAAATACCGAAGACCAGGTGGTCAGACAAGGGAAACCCCTCTGCCCTCATGATACTGTCCTGTGTGACTTTCCTAATCTCCTCCCCTTAGATTTGTTTAGCTTTCACCTATATGGTCTCATTGTAACTTCAGCATTTCACACTGTGTCCAAATGAAGTTGATTTCTCAGGGATGGGGCTTAGAGCTCCAGCACATGAATTTTGGGGCAACACAGTTCAGCCTGTAACATAAGCACACATAATTCATGGACTCACATTCCCATAAATAATGTTTAAGGCTGTCTAAGTAAGACTGTTTAAGTTCTTTGGAAAATAAACCACATTTCAATGAAAAACATATCTGTGACACTGACTTAACTATGTTGAAGAAAAATGTTTTATTAGAATTTCAGTTCCCCTCCCAAATAGGAATGATTGTGTCTCTACATAGGAATTTAATAACTTGGTTCTGTTTTGACAGAGATCTTTAATAGATTATTTTCTCCCCGTGGCAATGAGCAGATTAATCGGATAATTTTAGTTGAACCAAAGAGCTGGGAGGACCATTCTGTTTAAACCATCTTTGTGCTTATGTAGGGACAATAATATCATCCAATAAAAGGGCATATGCAATTATATCAGCTTTGTGGTAATTATATGGATATTTTAGTTGTTCAGTGCATTTAATTATGCTTTGTTAGAGCCCACATTAGCTTTCAGTGGGGCAAGCTCTGCCTGGATTAATGCCAAGAAACTTGTGCACGGAGTGTTCCGTCGAATGCATTTTCCTGGGGACAGAGAACATGAAAATTGGGCAAAGAGGTCAGGTCTACTTTTCCTTTCATTTCCTTTTGTTGTTGTTGTTAATTGAATGTTCTACAGATAATTCTATCCTATCAAAAATCCTTGTGGTAGTCATTTGATATGAAAAAGCAATGCATGTCTTTTGCAGCCACTAATGCAACATAGGTAAATAAATGCATGTTTACTCTTTTCTTATTTGAAAGGAACAGAATACCCATTGATGCATGGGTTTTTGTTCTCCTCTTCTGTTTGTGAATATGAATATATCTGCATACACAAGCTTCCTTAAAGATGGACTCAGATCCTACATTTTGTGTCATTTACTTTCCCGACACGATACATCGATTACCCATTTCTGGCTATATCACGCCAAATATTCTCACACATATCCTTTGCTGCATCAATGTGTCTATTTGTAAAAGATAAACCAACTGAAAATATTTGTGCCATAGAGTTACTTCACAAGAGAGGGCACACGCTGGCTAAAAACAACTGTGCATCTTTTTCTTTTAAAAAAAATAGCTCTCCAAAGGTTATACTAATTTGCACTCCCACAATCAGTATATTAGAATCGTTGCTGCCCAATCTTGCCAAAGTGTGTTAACAGCTGCATACTATTCCTTGAGAGCTATTAAACTATTTCTATTTTGAGATTGTTTGGCCTTCTGCTGAAATAAATATTGCTATAATAAATATGTTGTATATATTTATTTAGTTATCAGATTTTTTCTTTCTTTTGGAGAAAAAAATTCAGATATAAAGTAATTAGTGGAAGTTTAGGGATTTATTTTTTTGATACCGGGGATCAAACTCGGGATCTTATGCTTGCAAGGCAGGCAGGCGGCGGAACCACTGAGCTAAATCCCTGGCCCAGAAATTTTTAATTTTAGCAAATAAAACTGGGTTTTTACCCAAAAATAATTTGAGTAATTTGTAGTTACCTCGATTTGTATACGTCTTGGCCCACACAAGATATTAGCAATCTAGATTAGTGGAAGTTTAGGGATTTATTTATTTTTTTGATACCGGGGATCAAACTCGGGATCTTATGCTTGCAAGGCAGGCAGGCGGCGGAACCACTGAGCTAAATCCCTGGCCCAGAAATTTTTAATTTTAGCAAATAAAACTGGGTTTTTACCCAAAAATAATTTGAGTAATTTGTAGTTACCTCGATTTGTATACGTCTTGGCCCACACAAGATATTAGCAATCTTTCAAACATTATTTATTGTAGGAATGACATATGGTATGTTACTGCTTTAGTTTGTATTTTCCTCAGTATTTGTTAGGCATGTTTTTTTCCTAGTTGAAATATTTATATGCATAGTATTTGTCCATTTATAATTAATCTATTTCTTCACTTGAAGAAAATTCTTGCTATTTTAAAGCCTTTTATATTAGCTAGTAATAGTTGCATTGTTATAAGTACATCTTGTATTTGCCCATAGTATCATGCTTCATATGAAAAATTTTTGCATCTGTGATCATTTATTTTAATCATTGGAGGGGCCACACTTCTATCTAACTTTATAAAAATAATCTCTATTGCTTTGTATATCTGTTTATAACTTCTTGCTTGATGCTTAGATTTTTATATTTATTGAGAATGTATATTTTTAAAAGTAAGTACAAAATTTAAAATTTAATATGTCTTCTTTTCTTTAAGAAGGATGGGCTGGGGATTTAGCTCAGTGGTTCTGCTGCCTGCCTTGCAAGCGCAAAGACCTGAGTTCGATCCCAGTACAAAAAAAAAGATATCCAGCTACACTTATTTGGATTTATTTGGTATTCTGCCCTTTCTGCGAACCTGTGTACAAATGCACACAGCACCTCACCATTTCTCAATTTCCACTTTTTATTTGCTGCATTCAAATGTTCATTTACTATGGTATGTTACATATTTTTGGTCACAAATCCCCTTTCGCTTTAACATGATGCTGTAGAAGGACAGAGAAATGACAAGAACCTCCTACTTTAAAGAATTGTGCAGGTCACACATAGCATCTGAAACTTCATGAACTGATGTACTAGTTAGGATTCTTTCGGGCATAAATAGCAGAAATCTGACCCAATTGGTTCCAAGAAAAAAAGGAAAGAGTGCTACTTAACTTTCAGGTCTGGCAACTTCTGGAGTTGCACTACTTCGACTGGTCCAGGAGCTTGAGGAATGTCACCAGGACTGGGTCTCTGTTATTATTTCATTGACCTCTGGGACCACCATGTTTGGACTGGCTCTGCCATGGTAAAATAGGAAATTGCCTCCTAATGACTCCAGGCTTCATCTTACTCTCTGAGCAGCTTGGGGACCGAACACTAAATCAGCTGATCCTTCAGCAGACCCATCCCTATCATTAGCGGGATGTGAGCTCTTTTCTTGGCTCAGCCAGTACACACGCCCACCACGAACTACAGATCCATCGGCTACGACAACCATCCAGACTGATAGTTTCTTAGAGAAGGAGGACATTTGCTGAGAAAAATAGAATTATGCCAGAGAGAAGTAGCTGAGTCCTCGGTAAGTGAAAACTAGTGATTTTCACACACTCGACTTCATGCGAGTCACATCTCTGTATTGCTCAAAATTTACTCATTCCTGTGGACGGAGTCGTCATTGCAGGCGATATTGTCAGCATCACCAGAAAAGATCAAGCTTCGACCATTGGGTGGAAGGCGAGTCTTTCATCTAAGCAGGGGCCTGCTATAATTATTGCAATTATATGTTGGTGTCCAAAGAAATGCAGTTAACAATAGCAGTGAGCCATCAGTCTTATATCCTAAATTGGCAAAAATTAAGGATCGTGGCAACTGCACACTTTGGCAAGATTGGGCGGCAACGATTCTAATACACTGATTGTGGGCGTGTAAATTTGTATAATCTTTGGAGAGCTACTATTTTTTTAAAGAAAAAGATGCGCAGTTGTTTTTAGTCAGCGTGCCCTCTCTGGTGAAGTAACTCTATAGCACAAATATTTTCAGTTGGTTTGTCTTTCAAAAATAAGCACATTGATGCAGCAAAGGATATGTGTGAGAATATTTGGCGTGATATTATTTATAATATCAAAGTCATATCCTGATCTAATGAATATTAGTTGTGAACTGATTACAAAATTGCTGTCTAGCCATGCATTTGCCTGACATTTGAATAAAGGGCAATTATAAATTTTAACATCAAAATTTTTAATGGAAAGAAAACAGCTCCGTAATGAAGATTTACTCCTAAAAATCACTACCATACTTAGTATTTTTCAACCATTCTCCCTAGTGTGGTCAGGTCACCTCTCACGTGCTTTGATTACACCTTCCATATGGGTTACAGATCATATTCAAAACATTTAATTACTCAGCGAGAGCATTAATCACTTTGCTGAATACATTTCACCTTTTCTCCTTCCTACAATATTTGCTTAAGCCAAGACGACTGAAAGTGGTGCATTAAAAACAGGCAGTTCTGGGTGGACAAAGAACCAGACTTCTAGCAGAAGCACTCTGAGGTAAGGCCCGCGTGTCTCAGCTCCAGTGCCCTGGGGCAAGTCTCCTACCAGCTACTGTGAGTTCACATCGTCTTTCGTAGAACACGCATCATAACCACTGCCTCTCATATCTAGTAAATGCAGAGCATATAAAATATGCTATGAGCCCTATAGCCTAGGATACAGGTGCACATTGCTCTTATGGAGTCACCTTTTACTACTATTAACCTGTAGTGAATACCTATAATCCCAGCTACTAGGGATGCTGAGGCAGGAGAATCTCCAGTTTGAGGCCAGCCTGGGCAATTTAGCAAGGGAATTTAATATTTCAGAATAAAAATATTAAAAGCTATATAGGCAGCTCATTGGTAGAGTGCCCCCTGGGTTCAGTCCTTTGTACTGGAAAAAATGAAAAAGGATAGAATTTTACCCAGGCAGAGTGATTATATGCAGAGAAGGTTCTTTAGAAAAAGTAGCAGATGAGTCTTTTGTAATTATTGTTTGTTTCATTTAATGAGAGACAGAGGACACTTTTCTTGTGACTTCTGCATGTAAAGGCCTTCTATTTTGACAGTGCATGCCTATGAGTCAGGAAAACACACGAAATTGACTCCACCCTTCACTGTCTGGCTTTCATTTTTGTTTCAGTCTTGGAAAGGTTCTGCAGTTGGACTGAGCCCTTGCATTCCTAGGGATCCGGTTCTGATGTCTCCATAGAACCTAGGTGGGAGGCCGTTTTGCCTGGCCCGTTAGTGTGCCCCGGCCCCCTCGTGTTTTCCCTCGGTGAAGTGCCACTGGAACATGGTCAAGTACTTGGCTTTCTGTGTTGTCTGTGGTTGCTTTTACACCTAGGGTAGAGTTGAGCAGTTACAGCCTAGACCATATGGCCCACAGAGATGAAAATATTTACTGTCTGGCCCTGTGCAGGGAAAAAAAAAAAGTTTGCTGACTTTTGGTTTGGGCAAAAGTTTTGAGTCACTATTGCATAAATAAAAGACTGGGAAACTGCATTTGTATGTCCACATGCACACCTGTGTGTCCTTCAAACATTCCGGCTAACCCTAGTTCAACAAGATGAGGGCAAAACATGGTACTCATTGATGGGCCCAGTACTCTCCATCTTAACACAACTGGCTCATTTCTCAAACATTCCCCAAAGCCTTCTCTATCCCACTTCAACTTCTAGGTACTTTAACATATGCTGTTTAACTTTATAATCCTCTTTACCACCTCCTGGACTAGTTGGTGTTAACCCCATTTTAGAGGCAAGAACACAGGTGTTCAGGAGGATGGAAATAACTTGCAAAATTCCTTGGAACTTTCCAGAACAAGAGTTGAAATGTAGATAAGTCTGAATTTGAGCTGGAGGTGACTTGGTCTCAGGTGACTGCAGGCATCCTTTCCTGTCTGTACACTGAACAATTCCAGGGCAAGAAACCATAGGGTGGGAACTCAAGAGATAAAGATTGTGGGGAGCCTTCCCCCAAAGAGTCTGAATAAGAATAACATGTCCATCAGTGTGGATGTTAATATTGAGATTCTTACAAGACTACAGAATAATGGAAGAAAAAAAGAGGAATTGATTCAGTTTTCTGTGTAGGTAAATAATAGTCATATTTATAAATCACTCTGCCCATACTCCATTGATGTTACTATAGATTAATGTGGTTGAATAAATTGCTGGTATTTAAATTATTAATGTAAATTACATTTAATATGGTAAAACTTAATCTCTATTTAATACAATAATATTCAATTAATGTAATCAAGTGGACTCGTGTATGCAAATTGTTGCAGTGATGTTTGGATCTTAGGTCGCATTAGCATGGTGCTTGTTATAATAGTGTTGTTAATGATATAATAATTTTGCTGCCATTACATAAGATAAGATATCTATGTACACCCACGTAAGGTAACTTCATGGTGCCTGAGTTTCCCCATCTTCTGAGTTTCTATTCCTCAAATAATACTGTGTTGAGAAAAAAGACCTTAGCTACAAATATACAAAGCTGATTTTCTGGAAGATTAATTTTACTCAAACCTTTCAGAAGGTAGTAGTGTTTTATGTTATAAGGTAACAAAATGGGTAAAAGAAAGCAGGTATGCACAGATTGTAAGAGAAAACCTGAGACTTAAAACATTTTTTTAGTTGCTGCTGGACTCTTTTAATTTGTTTGTTTTTTGGTTTGTTGTTCATTGGGTTTATTGGTATATTTTAGGTATACCACAAGATGACATTCACCACTGCAAATTTGTACCTTTACATGATGTATCTTGGTTCTTATTTTTCCCCCATTCCCCTGTCCACCCTTCAGCCCCTCCACCTTTCCATATTCACAAAGACTCTTTCCATGTTTTTCATTTCTCCTATGTTTTCTTTTCTCTTCTTTCCTTTTCCATACCCTTTCCACTTCCCCTTCCCCTTTGGACCTTTTCTTTCTTTTACACAATATAAGTTATACATTTTGATCCTCATTTGCACTTTCAGTTTTTCACGCCAGAGAAACTATTCAGTGTTTACAAATGTGTGTCTTATTTATTTTACTTCAGTATGGCCTCAATATGCATACACTTAGCTATAAGTGTCTCTATTTTCTCATTTTCTGTGGCTGAGTAGTACTCCATTTTATTAAAAAACAAAAAGCATGTCTTCTTTATCCAGTCTCCAGTTGATGGGAAGTTGATACTGAGTAGAGGAATAGCTGTGTCAAATGGGACTTCCAGTGCTAGTTGTTTGAGGTATCTCCATATTGATTTGCACAATGGGTGCACCAGTCTGCACTCCCACCAACAATGGAAAAGGGTTCCTTTCTCCCCACAACCCCACCAACATTTGTTATTGGGTTCATTTCATGATAGCAGCCATTCTTTTTGGGGTGAGGTGGAATCTCAGAGTTGTTTTCATCTACATCTCTTGAATGACCAGTGATGTTGAACATGTTTTCATATGTTTATTTTCTGCTTTTACTTCTTTGAGAAATATCTGTTCATTTTAGATGCCCATTATTAAATTGGGTCTTTATAGTTGGGGTGTCTTTTTTTTTTTTTTTTTTTAGTTCGTTATATATTTTAGATTGTAGACCTTTGTCTGAGGAGCAACTGATAAGTTTTTTCCCATGTTGTAAGTTGTCTCTTAGTTCTGCTGGTGGTTTCTCTTTCAGTGCAGAAGCTTTTTAATAAGATGAGATCTCAGTTGTTGATTCTTTGTGCTAGTTCCATGCTACTGAGGATTTGTTCATAAAGTCTTTTCCTATGCCAGTGTCTTTCAAGAGTTCTACCTAACTCTCTTCCAGCCAGTTTAGTGTTTCTGTTTTAATATTTAAATCTTTGATCCATTTCAATTTTAGTTTAGTTAGGTGAGTGATATAGGTTTAGTTTTAATCTCTGGCAAGTTGAAACCCAATTTTTCCAGCACAGTTTCTTAAAGAGGCCATCTTTCTTCCAGTAAAGGTATTTGGCTCCTTTGTCAAAAAAATTTGGTTGGGATGTCTGGAGTTGTTTCTGCATCTTCTAATCTATTCCTCTGATCCTTGCGTCTGTTTCTTTGGCAGTACCATGCTGTTTTTATCACAGTAGCTTTCTATTATAGTTTCAAGTTGGGGATTGTAATACCCCCTCTGTTGTTTTTGTTGCCAAGAATTGCTTTTGCTATTCTAGGTCTTTTCTTATTCCAAATGAATTTTTGGGTTGTTTTCCTAAGTTCTGTGAAATGTGCTGTTGGAATTTCAATTGGGATGGCATTAAATTTATATAGCGGTTTGGGAATTATGGCCATTTACACTATATTGGTTCTTCCTACCCAGGAGCAAGGGTTGTCTTTGCATTTAATGATATTCTCTTTGATCTCTTTTTTCAAAATGCTATAGTTTTCAGAGTAAAGGTCTTTTATTTCTTTTGTGAAATTGATCCCTAGTTATTTCATTTTTTTTGGATAATATTGTGAAAGGAGTTGCTTCTTCAGTTCCTTTCTCAATGAGACTTTTGTTCATATACAGGAAGGCTATCGAATTTTGTGTGTTGACCTTATATCCAGCTACTCTACTGAATATGGTTATTAAGTCTAGAAGACTTTTGGTAGAGTTATAGGGTCTTCTATATAAAGTATCATATAATCTGCACATGATGACAATTTACCTTCTTCATTTCCTATCTTTATTCCTTTTATTTCCTTCTCTCGTCTACTTGCTGTGGATAATTTCTCCAAAACTATATTGAACAGGAGTGGTGATAATGGACCTTCTTGTCTTGTTCCTGATTTTAGCATGAAGGATTTCAGTTTTTTACCATTTAGTGTGAGGTTGGCTGTTGGTTTTTCATAGATGGCTTTCATCAGGTTGAGATAAAGACCATCGATTCCAATTTTCTGTAGGGATTTTAATCATGAATGGGTGTTAGATTTTTTTTCTAACACCTTTTCTGCAACTATTGAGATGATCATATGGTTTTTGTCCTTGGCTCTATTAATATATAGTATTATATTTATTGATTTGCATATGTTGAACCATTTCTGTATCCCTGGGATGAATCTCATGTGATCAGGGTGTATGAGCTTCTTGCTGATCTTCTGTATATTTCTTGCCAGTATCTCATTGAGGACTTTTGTATCTATGTTCATTAGGGAGATTGGCCTGTAGTTTTCTTTCTTGGTTGGGTCTTACTATGCTTTTGGGATCAAAGTGATGTTGCTTCCAGGAATGAATTTTCTTTCAATTTCACTGAAGAGTTTAGATAGCAGTGGCAATAGTACTTCTCTAAATATCTTGTAAAATTTAGCAGTGAAGCCATCAGGACCTGGGTTTTATTTTGTTGGTAAGTTTTTAAATTACATTTTCAACTTAATTGATCAATATTGGGTTGCTTAGAATTTTTAGGTCTTCTTTATTCAACTTTGGTAATTCATATGTATCTAGAAATATGTCTACTTCTTCTGTGTTTTCCATCTTATTGACATATAGATCCTCAAAGGTATTGATGATCCTACGGATTTCTGGTGGGTCTGTTGTAATTTCACCCTTTTTATTCCTAATTACAAGGATTTGGGCCTTTCCTTTTTATGATAAGTTTGGCTAAGGGTTTTTCAGTTTTGTTTATTGTTTCAAAGAACCAACTCCTTTCTTCATTGATTTTTTTATATTGTTCTCTTTAATCTCCATTGCATTGATTTTTTTCAGCTTTAATTGAGTTTATTGGTACATTTTAGGAATACAGTACAGTTATATTCATTGTTGGGATCTTGTACCTCTACATGACAGGTCTTGGTTCTCATTTTTTCCCCTTGTCCCTTCCCTCCCTTCACTCCCTCCTCCCCTCCCATCTACAAACACTTTATTTCCATCTTTTCATTATGATACATTTTTTTTCTTTTCCCTTATTACCCTTCCCCCTACCCATCCCACCTTCCCTACACCTTTAGCTCCTTTCTTTCCATTTCACAATGTCAGTAATCTTATTAGAATCTTATGTATTATTGCAATTTATTCACACCAGAGAAACTATTTGGTATTTGCACATGTGTGACTTACTTATTTCACTTAGGAGTATATCTTCAATATGTATCCATTTTCCTATGAATGAATCTATTTTCTCATTCTTTATGGCTGAGTAATATTCCATTTTATAGAAAAACCACATCTTCTTTATCCAGTTTCCAACTGATGGGAAAATGGGGTGTTTCCAAGTTTTAGCTATTACAAACTGTGCCGCTATAAACATGGGTGCACATACATCATTGTGATATGATTCTTTTAGTTCTTTTGGAAAGATACCCAGTAGAGGGATGGCTGGGTCAAATGGAGCCTTCAGTCCAAGCTCTTTGAGGTATCTCCATATTGATTTCCACAGTGGTTGCACCAGTCTGCACTCCCACCAACAATGGAGAAGGGTTCCTTTCTCCCCACAAGCCAACCAACATTTGTTGTTGTTTTTTATCTGATCTTTAAAAATTCCTCCCTTGTATGGACTTTGGATCTGTCTTTTTCTTCTTTTTCTAGAAGGTTGAGGTTCAGCATTAGGTCGTTTATTTGAGCTTGTTCTGTTTTCCTAATATAAGTATTCATTGCTATGAACTGTCTTCTCAAGACTGCTTTCATTGTGTTCTATGAATTCCAATATGTTTTATTGGCTTTGTCATTTAATTGTAGAAACTGTCTAATTTCTTCTTTAATTTCCTCTGTGACCCAGTGGTTGTTCAGGAGTGGGTTGTTCAATTTCAATGTGTTTATAAAGTTTTTGTGGTTTCTTTTGCTACTGATTTGTAATTTTATTGCACTAAGATCTGATAATATACAGGGGATAACTTCAATTCCTTTACATTTACTTAAACATGTTCTATGAGCAAGTATGTGTTCTATTTTGGAGAACAACCCATGTGCAGCTGAAAAGAATATATATTCTGATTTTGTTGGGTGGAACACTCTGTAAACATCTGTTAAGTCTATTTGTTTAAGAGTTTGGCTGAGTTCTTGTATTTGGTTGTTGGTTTTTCATCTTGCTGTTCTGTTTGTGGCATTGAGGTATTGAGGTCCCCCACTACTATTGTATTAGTGCTTATTTGATATTTCATGTCTGTTAATACTTGTTTTATATAGTTGGGTGCACTAGTATTTGCTGCCTATATATTCATGATTATCACCTCTTCCTCTTGGATTGTTCCCTTTACAAGGATGTAGTCATGTCCTTTGTCTCTCTTAGTGTTGGTTTGAAATCTATTTTATCTGCAAATAGGATAGCTACTCCTGCTTTTGTTCTGGATCCTGTCACATGGAGTACTGTTTTCCACCCTTTAAATTTCAGCCTGTGAGTTTCTTTTTGGATTAAGTATGTTTCTTTTATGCAGCATATTGTTGGATCTTGCTTCTTGACCCATTCTGCCAGTTCATTTCTTTTGATTGGTGAGCTGAGAACCTTAATATTGATGGCTCTAACTGACATGTATTGACTTATTCTTGTCATGATCTTTTCCTGTTGTTGGACCCTCCCCTTTGCATTTAATCTCTTGTCTTGCCTGATGGAGTCATTCTGTTGGACTTCATGGGGTTGTGATCCTCATTGTCTTTCCCTAGGATATTGTTTAAAATTGTTTGTAGTGCTGATTTTGTATTCATGAAGTTCATCAGGTGCTCTTTGTCATGAAAGTATATTTCTCTATTGATTTTCAAAGATAGTTTTGCGGGGTACCTCATTCTGGGTTGGAGGTTGTTTTCTTTTAGGGCTTGAAATACCTCACTTCAGGCTCTTCTTGCCTTGAGGGTTTGTGTTTAGAAGTCTGCTGTGATCTGATGGGCTTTCCTTTGTATGTGATTTGCTTCTTTTCTCTCACTGTTTGTAATATTTTTTTCTACTATGGTTTCTGGAATCTTGACTATTACATGCCTATGTATTGAATTTTTTTTATTACAGCTAGTTGGAGTTCTATATGCCTCATTTATCTGAATGTCATATTCTTTTCTCCTACTTGGAAAGTTTTCTACCTTTACTTTCATGAACAGTTTTGTTATGTTGTTTGAACTATCTCCTGTTTCTTATTGATTCCAATCAGTCTTATGTTATTTTCTTTGCATCATCTAGCAGCAGCTGCTGGATTGATTTCTCATGGTTCCTTGCTATTTTTAAGAAATCTTTCTTTTCCTGATCACTAATTGCAATCCTGTCTCCTGTATCTGATAGTCTGTCCTCACATTCTGCTGTGTAAACTTTCATTGAATTTTTAATCTCCTGAATATCTGTTTGAATCTGTTTTGTGCATTTCATTTAATTCCTATGCTGGGATTCCATCATGTTCCTGAGCTCCTCTGTTTTTTTTTTTTTTTAATCTGTGCCTGCTCTGGAGTTATTAATCATATCTTTCACTATGGACACCATCTCTGTTGTTATCTGAGAAATTTTTCAAATTTTTTTTCAGATCCTCTTTCACTGCAGTTCAGGAATTCCAGGTGGTTGAGTTTCAGATTGTTCCATCCCATTGTCCTTGGAGTTGCATTTGGTGATCTGGAAGTCTGATTCTGAGTCTTGTCTAGGTGTCTTTTCATTGCTATTTTGTTTGGTTCCCGGGTTGCTACTTGTAAGTTGCTTATTGTGAGTATCTTTATCTCAAGTATCTAGAACACTTAGGGAATGGCTGATTCTTGGATTGTCTTCCAGGTTTAGTTGGCCTCTGTGTTTTGAATCTGTAATGGCCCTTAGGCAATCTCAGTTTTGGCATACCAAGAAGGAGAACTGATGAGAACAATCACATCACCATGGTCAAAGTTATATAATCAGCATCAACAATAGCATCAAACACAGCCTAGAAAATGACAAACTGTGGTAACTGTTAATCTGCCACCTTTGGCCACATGAACCAGACTTGTGGTTATATATAAAAATCTAGAACCAAGCAGAAATATATTTGCAGCAAATGAGCCCTTCAATATAGTGAATTTGTCTTCTGGGGAGATTTAGAAGGATTTGGGGGGTAGAGAAATAGAAGGAGAGGGAAAGGTTAGAAGTAAGGCTGGAGGACACAGGAAGATCATCTGAACTTTGGGAAACTGGTGAAGAAAGAAGGAAAAGATACAAGAACAGAACAAACTGTCAGAAACAAAAAACAGAACTTGTATTTTCACTCCTATAAAAATAAGAACAATGGAGAAAACGACAACAGGATAAAAACAGGAACAAGGAAAGTAAGAAATGAAGAAGGAAAAAAGAAAAGAAGAAAGAAATGCCCCCTTCAAGGAGTGTCTCTCTTGTCCCTGGTGTACAGTGTGAGTAGCATACGGATCTCTATGGACCGATCTCAGGGAGCCAGCTGTAGTCCAGTGAAGTTCAGGCTGTGTTCTGGCTGTGAGGGTCGAGTTGAGCTCCTGGACCTCCTTTGGGCATGAACTCTGCACAGTTCTACTGCAGGTTTGAGTGGCCCATTTCCCCCCAAAATTCTGGTTCTGGTAAGACGTGTAGACCCCAACAACTCACCAACCACTGCAGTCAGCTTTGCCTTTATTGAGGTGACTCTTTGCTCTCCCAGTGGGCTTCAGTTCTCTTTAAGCCTTGGAGAGGACTTCTCTCAACTGCTCACCACTGCGCCCATTCCTGAGCTCAGCGTGATGGCCTCCTGGGTCCCTGAGCTGTGCTGCTGTCTGGCAGGCCTCTGGCTGGTGCCTGTGTACCCTTAGGGATGGTGTCTGGGTGGGCCTCTGCCTCTGCTGCTAGACTCTTACATCTGTGGCTGTATCACCTCTCAGGGTTGCTTGGATCTTGTCTCTTGTTAGTGGTACTTTCATGGAGCACTTTGCAAAGCAGTGCATTAGAATGACATTCAGAAGTGGTTTCTGTTTTTCCGTACGGTTCTTAAATTTGCTAACATAACCTATCTCCTATCTAAACAACAGAACATAGTCAATAAAGGTTTAATTGGGAAACCCCCAGATTAACTCTTTTTAATGTTTCTCCCGGCCATCTCATAGTCAGAATGCTTTTTTAGAGCCAAGAGAAAAGAAATATAAAGGCCTAAGGGGTGAGGGTGGAGGGTTTGGATAGAGGACTGTCCAGTGGAGGGGAGTTTCTCTACAAAGCCTTTTTTAACTACACAGAGCTGGTCAGAAGACCAAGACCTCTCACAGCAGTTGAATGGGAATTGTTGGGAACTCAGAAAAGCTATTTAGCCTAAGACTCTTGGTTGTGATGGCCCTATATATTAGGGATTTTCTGTTTTTTGACACTCTTTTAATTGATAAAATATTTACATTGTATTCAAACCATTTCTGGGATAATGAATGAACAATTATAATCCAAAATTTTATTTTCACTACATTTTAAATTAGAATGATTTATTGATCATGTGGATGAGAAAGGAAAGCATATATTATGGATGGAATATACAGTGTAAGTAAATTGAAGCAAAGTGGTAATCCAGCTCAAATGAACTCATGAGGCAGGGCTATGACTTGATAGGGTTTGTGTCTTTATAAGAAGAGCCACCAGAGTTCAAATCCCCCTTCGACCACCTCTCAGATGCATCAAGGAAAGGCCTTGTGGGGACACAATGAGAGAGAAGCTATCTAGGAACTAGCAAGACAATCCTCACCCAAAACTGAATTTGCTTGTCCCTCGATCAGGGACTTCCAGCCTCTGAGTTGAGAGAGTTAAATTCCTGTTGTTTAAGGCACGCAGTTTCTGATATTTTGCTATGGATCCACTAGAGCAGACTAGTGAGGCACATGACAACAGAATTAGACTTTATAGAAAAATCATTTCGTTCTCCATAAAGTGAGGTTAGATTTTCATCTTGGCATGTCTTCATCCTTAAATTTTTAATGACATATACATTTTAATGTAGATAGTACATTAGTTTCAGTTTTTGACTTTTTCACCGAATAAGAGAACTTGTAACAAGTCACATGGATGAATTAAGTGTTGCAAGACTCAATCATGCAGGTTTAAATATGTGTCTCCTTGCTGGACTACACTGCCTGTTTTGCACAAATGAGTATTTTTATGACCCCTGAAATTATCTTATAAAGATCACAATTATAGTTTAGGATATTGCCATCTGTGATGGGACATTTACAACAGATTTAATCCTACAGATCATGAGTGACAGCGCCGTGTCATTTGAACTGTAATTGGTATAGTACCTTGTGTTTTATTAAAAATTCGAATAGGAAATTATTTTGCCACAAAATATTCTCATCTGTTGAATGGCTCTTAAATGACTTCTTTTGCATTTGCAGAGGCAAAATTATTTTATTTGTGCATGTGTTAAAACATTAAGATGCTCAGCATTGATTTTTATTTATTACTTCGTAACAGCATAGATTTTTAAAACGTGCCAAGATTTTTGCTTCCCTCTTTCAGTCTTCTCTCTACTTTCCTCATGGGCCAGAAGCCCTAGGAATTGGAGGTGATCTAGGGCATTTTTCTGACCGCTGAGGAGGCCGTCTCCCAGCATAAGAGCAGTAAGAAGATCGTCAGAAAGTGCATCCCATGTGGATTGCAACCGGAATATAGGTGTCCCCATGTGAAGGTCGTTGCTAGAGTTTGGTTCAAAAAATATGGAAAAGATCCTAGCAGAAAAGAAAGTAGAGGGACCAGAAGAAAAAATAAAAAAGGAAGTATTGGTTAAAATGTAAAAAGTAGAAAGGAAAATAAACAAAGTAATCCCTTGCGGATTTGCAGCGAGAACAGCAAGTCCCAATAACGGTAATGCAATTTCTGGCTCTGGTAGGCGGATGAAGATCTGTAGGGTTCAGTGTTCCTGTGGAAGATCCCTTGGGAAGGTCTCAGACAGAAGTCCAACCTATCATTTCTTTCAGAGACCAAAACAGGCGAGATTGTCTCTAGTTCTGAAATGGATTTACAGTGGCTGAGGCATCTAGGCATTGGTTTGGTTTTGGGGGTTGGACTAGGTGGGAAAACGGAGATTTGAAAAGAGGAGGAGCAGTGGCAGTGGGTGAGGTGAGATGCACAGGCTCTGGGAACTGAGGTGCGGAGGTGCACTCTCCTTTCAGCTTCGTTAGCTGCCTGTGGCATCGCTGGCAATGTGCAAGGCACTCTCCCCTTTCCTGTTTCCTTACTTCCCTGTATTTGGCAGTTGAATGCATATAGCCTGAGTGATAGGTTGAATACACACACAGTAACCTATCCTGAGGAGATTGCGGCGTGATGCCTCAGAATTGGAACTTGGGGCTTCCTGTAGAGGAACATGTAGCCATCCGCATATCCCAGAATGCAGTTGCCTCTTGAACTATTTCCAACTCAAAGTGGCCAGATGGAGCCTTCAATCGTTCCCCTGTATTATTCTGATGCTCTTCACCTGGGACATGGGTGCCACCATCCAATCAGTAACTTCTAACAAGCAAGGCACAGCGGCACACACCTGTAACCCCAGCACTTTGGGAGGCTGAGGCAGGAAGATCACAAGTTTGAGTCTTGCCTGGGCACCTTCATGAGACTGTGTCTCAAAATAAAGAATAAAAATATGAGAAGAAAATGTAAAAAGGTCTGGGGATACAGCCTGGATATGAAAGCCCTGGCTCCTCTCCCCAGTGCTGTACAAGAAAAATAAAAACAAACTTGTAGGAGCTGGCCTTGACTTCTTGCAGCATACATAAACAACAACAACAGCAACAACCTTCCCACTCATACATCTCTTCCCGGGAGCC
Source organism: Fukomys damarensis (assembly GCF_012274545.1). Lineage (NCBI taxonomy): Eukaryota > Metazoa > Chordata > Mammalia > Rodentia > Bathyergidae > Fukomys > Fukomys damarensis. The sequence goes on along the minus strand of NW_022900946.1, from coordinate 17,367,169 downwards.
CTGACAATTCTGTCTATAAAATACTTATTAAATAACAAATCCTTCCTTTTGTCTTTGCACAGACTCTTGTACAATAATCTTCTACTTGGTCTCTCAGCTTCCAGTGGTCCACTTTCCACATTGTAACTAGAGCACTCTTCCTCACACCGACTGTCCCACCTTCCTGGTCGCAGAAGTCCAAACTCCTTCGCATGACCCATAGAACCTTTTATCAGCTGATTTGTGCCCATTTTCTCCGACGAACTTTCAAATGTCTACTCTGTCCTTCAGCCCACCCAGTCACAACTCTTTGCACAAACTGTTTTCTCTGGTTAGAATGCCCATCACCCTTGATTATAGTGAACAAACTCCTATGCATCCTTTAAAGCCCATTTCCTTTTAATTCTCTAAAAATATGTTTTGTCTTTAGCAAAGCAATAAACTTCCTCTGAAAAGCAGATGCACAACACAGTTTACTTCCTTTCCACTACTTGTAAAAGTAATTATAATAATAAGAGTTTATATCATAATCTTGTATATTGCTCTCTTTCTGCAATGGATTTAGACTTTTATATTTCTAAGCCTAATGAATATTCCAGGATACAGTGGCCATTCACAGATATGTGTCAAAAGAATGAATCCTTCAGTTATGTTTTTCTGATATTCTTTGGTAGGAATGCGTCTTCATACTTACCACTCAAAAACAAAATAAAAAGCAGAAGCTTCAATGTCAGAGAAGTTGAATTTTCATTATCACTCAGTGCTTAGTGTGCATCTCTGATGGCCGCAAGCCATGCTTCATGGAAGGTCAGGAGTCACGGGACGCAGAGTGCTGCATCCTAGCCTTGGGATGCTTTGGTGTTTTGCATGGTGAAGGGCTCACTGGCAGGCCAGCCGTGTCCTGCTCAATCCGTACTGAGTCTGGAGATTCTAGGAGGGAGTGCAGTATGCGGTGAGGGGGTCTCACAGGAAGTGACGTGCAGAGGAAGCACGCAGGAGAGGGGAGAGATTACAGAACTAAGGGAGGTAGCTTAGGTGGTCAAGGAGGCATCTGTCCCCATCCCTGTCTTCCTGGTCTCTGCGTGTCTCCCTGTGTCCCCTCGTTTTATTTTATTCTTTCCACCCACCTCTTGTTATTTTTTCACATAGACTGCTTCTCTTCGGTAGCCTTCACACTCTACCATGAAATTTGCCTGGTCCCCAAAGTTTAGCTCTCGAAACTCACCACTCTGTCTCTCCAAATCGCAGCTTTCTGGGACAGACTCCAAGCTGAGCACATGGGGTGTGACTCTTGGAAAGGGACTGGTTGGGGTGGGACTGTGAGAAGAGCAGCTTTTCTGAGAAATCATACAGGGTAGGGAAATGATTGACATCTTTAGAGAGGACACGATGAAGACATTGGCTGAGCTCCACCGTGCCCATTACCACCATCCCATCTCCCAAACCCTAAGTGGAGGATTCTCGTTCTGTGCTTGGGCTGGACCAGATCAAGGCATTGGAATAGGAGTCTGGTGGCATCTCCTTGTATCTCCCATGGTGTGACATGCTGCTAACACCTGGTGAAGGGATTTGTGGGGGAAAGAATGATCACCTGTCTTTTTCTATGATGTTTTGTTCCCCAAAATGTTGGCCCCATTTCCTTTTCAGGGAATTCAAGACAAAATAGTGCTTGATAGGTTGCAAGACTCATCAGAGATATCTGCAAGCCACCTCTTTCACTCTTACAGTGTCTATGGCATAACATACAGAAACAGTAGTGGCAACATAGGTACCTCACCCTGTCTCTGTCCCAGGGCCGCAGGATACCCTACAGTACTTGAAACTATATTTGTCTTCCTGCTTCGCAGATCTCATGGTCCTTAACTTGCACCCCATTTCTAGCTTACCTACCTGACCAGCCTGTTTTCTGCCCACCAGTAAAACTGTGTTCTCTGTGGACGTTCACTGTAGCGGGGGACGTGTGTGTCTTCATTAGTTTTATAGCTCCATGGTGCAGGTACAACGGTATGAGCTCGTTTTTGGATGAAATAAAAGTGGGAAGCTGATCTATGCAGTCATAAATGCCAGCGACCCCAGCATTTTTCCTAAGGCTCTAGTGCCCATTGTCTCCCCATCAGATCAAAGCTTACTTCACCAGAGCAGCTATAAAAATCTGCCCACTCCTTGTTACTTGTCTGTCTTCCCGGCTGGAGCAGAAGCTCCCTGAGGGCTATGGTTTGTTTCATTTACCTAACACAAAATTGAAAATAAATAAATTAAGATAAATACTTATGGAAATCAATGCAGACCAAGCAAACTTGAACACGCAAAGGCTGCTCATCAGAACTGGCTACTTGAGCTTGGCAGAAGCTGAAGGCGGGCAGAGGCCTGGGGAAGCTTCAAAGTGGGAAAGGATCCAGCTGTGTCAGGATTGGAGGCTGCTGTGAGCTCAGGAGAAGAGGGCATTCTGTGTGACGGGTTAGAGCACATGTTTGGCTTTTTCTGGTTGGTCTTAAGATGGAAATTGGGGAAACTGTCGGTTATTAACCCAGCTCTGCCTGTTTTTAAACTGCTTTGGGAATTTTGTTCAGCTTTGTTCGTAGGGTAAAGGTGGTGGCCTGACTTTCTACAGTTCTCATTAGTGGAGAATTTGTCCTTGGGTTGTTTTCTGTACATAACAATTTGTTTTCCTGAGTGAATTGCTTCAGTTGGTTGAACACAGTTTTCCTTTTATATATGGTCAGGCTATTCTCCATTTGTGGATTTTGTCTTTCACTGAGAGGAGAAGACAGAGCAAGAAAGAAGGAAAAAGGAAGGGAGGAAGAAGGAAGGAAGAAAGAAAAGGAAAACAGACAGAAGAGCAAAGGTGGGGGACATGATAGTACTAGAATCCAGTTTGGCCCCATCTAGATTCCATTTTGAGTGCTCGGCCCTTCTTCATGTCAAGGAATAGCTCGTCTTGGTCTGAGATGGTGTTAGTGTGCAGAGCCTGCTGGCCAGATCCCATGGTCTAAAACCACAGCCCAGTGAAGAAGAAAGAGATGCTTTTCCTGTTATTTGGCCAAACAAGAGCCACGGGCTTTTGAGGAGGCACTTAAAGAATTTTCAGTTTGCAATTGTGCGGAAGCTGCTGTTCAGGTAATTTAACATTGATTTTAGTTTAAAAGGCAATTAAGACAAAATGGGCAGCCACTAGCCACTTAGGTTAAATAAGGTTGGGTTTAAATCGCTCCCCATTACCACCTTTGTTTTCAGTGTCTGGCTCTCTGGTACTGATTAGCATGCAAAGGTATGGTGACCCAAGTATGGCAGGGGGACTGGCAGGCCAGAAATTGTTCCCGGAGAGAGATGGTTCCTTTTCCGTAGTGCTTCTGAGTACAGAGATCAACACCATAACCCAGGATTCTTACTTGTAAAAACTTCCAAGTGGGGCCCGGTTTTGAATCATCAGTTTTACTTCTAGGTATTTTTCCCCTGTGAATATGAGCGGAGACAAGCTTCTCACGTTACGGACAAGGATGTTCGTTGCAGTGTTACTTAATATAGAGTAAGAGAAACCGTCCTTGGAGTGGAGTACCAAAACGGATGTTGCAGGTTTTTAAACTGCTCTTACCCAGCAAATGTTCATGACACAGTACGGCAAAGGGCAAAAGATACTAGAGCAATTTGTATGATGAAACGGTAACGGCGCGTTTATGAGGTTTTAAGTAAGTACCCAATAAAACATGTCTTCTGTGGATGGATTTATAATAAAAAGTTACACGTGGCTATCTTTGGGTAGTGAGATAACGAATAGGTGTTTCATGTATTTTTACAAATGTCCTCAACTCTCTACAATACTCACTTTGTAATTATTTTTTAAAACATTGAAAAGGGTACGTCTTTCAATTCTTGAAGAACATTCTTTCCAGTAACCTTCTTTTACCTCTAGAGATTGAGCCCAGGTCTTCACACTAAGCTGTATCCTCAGACCCCCCTTTATATTTTGAATTTTGAAACAGGCTCTCACCAAGTTCCTACGTTACCGAGTGTGGGCTCTGCCTTGCGAAATGCCTTGCCTTGGCCTCCCAGAGTTCTGCGATTATAGGCATTTGTGCTGCCATCCGCAGCCCAGTGGTGTCTCTGGTGTGCTGTTTCAGACAGAGATGAGCCCTGTGCAGCCTGCCCGACCATGCAGGAGTGGAGTGGATGCTCAGCTGTGGCAGTTGTATTTCTTGCTTGAAGAAAGTACACTAAGCCGTGCCTCAGAGGGTCACTCACCTGGTCCTGTTTGAAGTTGTAACACGAGCCATTCTGCAGAGCATGCTTTTAAAACATGTCCAGGTGATTTATGCATTTGTCTATTACAAAATACGGTCATTTACCAATGACCAATGTGGAGCTAATGGTATCCATTTAGGAACAGAGCCGCAACATGGTCCGCCGTAAATCGCAGGCTTCCATCTCAATGTGCTTCATTAAGGTCACCTTTCTTAATGCAGCTGGACTATTAGGTGTCAGGACAAAGAAAATCATTAGGCCCCACTGTTCTAATCCTCGAAGTTCCACTGTGGTTGCTATGTAATTTTATTTCTTTCAGACGGAGCCTGCTTTGTGCTTTTCTACAGGAAAATATTTTCAAACTAGTAAAGAAGCAATATTACTGTATTGTGAGGCCTATCTCAGTAGGTTATTACCATAACTTCTAGCAGAAAGGATAATCTACATCGCATTTTACTTCAAGGATAAGATTGATTTTTATAAAGATCTTTAGTGCATTGAGGCTTAGCACTTTTTTCCTATGAAGAAGCAATTAGATGCTGGAGTTTTTTAAAAAAAAATTGTTAGGTGAGTGTAAACCAAACCATGATATATTTTTTTTCCTACTGAAGGTTTTTTTTAATGAACAGGGGAAAAGAAGAGGCAGTTTCTGGGTGGGAAAATGACATGGGTACAATGACAGTTGCTAGCACACACATGGCCAAGAACCTCCATCTCGTCTTACATTTATATCTACTTAGAAAATTTAGTATATGTGCTGCCAAAGTGAGCACTGGAAGATTTAGAAATAAAAGGAAATGACAAAGAAGAAATAATAAAAATAGTAAATTTATATATTTTTCATCACCAAGAACTACCTGTTTTGAGTATCTCTTCTGGGCATGTCTGTGTACCTACCCGTACATGTACAGACACATACAGACTTTACACTTCATGTAAGGTGCACATACACACATATCATTCAAGTTTGCATATACAGATGTTAAAGGGGGGTTTGTGTATGCACATATGTGCATATACATTTTATTCTTAAATTCTATAAGTTGTTTTTACATATATATATATATACATATACATATATACATATTACCTTTTTTGCTTTGTTTTGTTTTGTTTTTTGAGAAAGGGTCTCACTACGTAGTTGAGACTGACCTGGAACTCACTAGGTAGCCCAGGCTGGTCTCGAACTCACAGTGATCCTCCTGCCTCAGCCTCCCAAAAGCTGGGATTACAGGCATTCGCCACCACGCCTGGCTACCTTTTTAATAGTATGAAACCAATATACAAATGTTCTCTTGAAGAGAGGAGAAATAGAGTTCTCAAATTTTAATATTCAGTCTCCTTTCTGCAGAAATAACACTGCTATAGATGTAGGGTCCATTCTTTTATTTCCCCACATATTTAGTATTATTGCTACAGAGATCTTGCACTGTCAAACTATGCCTGAGAGTCCAAAGAAAGTAGTCATACAGTGGAGTGCCTCATCAACCCAAGTTATTAAAACTATAGTCATGTGCATTTTTGTAATTTCATAATCTTTAAAAAAAATTTTTTTACTAGAATTTAAATCTGCTGCAGCTTAAGATTGCCAATATAGCATGCCGTTCTTCTGGACCAGAAGTCAGCAAACTTCGGTCTAAGGCTAAATAGCGACCTTGCAAGGCCTGCAGGCTGTTTGGTCTCTGTCAGGGCTATGAAACTCTGTGGCTGTGAAGCAAACACAGAAGAGATGTGCAAAGAAAACTCGGCAGGGCTTTGCATGAATACAACTATATTTGTGGCCACGATAATTTGAATTTATCACATTTTCCCCATATCCACAAAATACTTTAAAAATTTTTAACCGTTCAGCATATAAAAACCATTTAAAAATAGTTGTTGACCAAAAACAAGCGGTAGCTAAATTTGACTCTTGGGCAGTATTTGGCCAGTCTCTGTTCTGTGCTGTTTTCCTCACATGCACAAGTATTTAAATATTTCCAGAAAAAAATCAATATTATTTTATTGTTCAATTTTCTGTGATAAATGGCATCCGTGTCTGCATCATTTATAGCTGGCATTTTTCACCTCAGCCTTTTTTACTGAGAAATATATGGCTGGGTATCATTATCCATGGCCATATGTATATAGCTACTTATGTGTTCACAGTCTTCGCTCTTATATAGTATTCCATGATAGGATGGGCTGGGCTGGTGATTATTTCATTTGTTTGCTATATTTTTCCTGCTTGGTGCAGTTATACCCATGAGCATGCCTTGTATATACATTTATGAGTCACACGTCAGGACAAGTGCCTATAAGTTATAGGACATAGGATGTATACATTTTGTATTTTAATAGATATTGGCAAATGGGCTTCCAAAGTAACCATGCCAATTTGCCTCACTGGGGGTGACTCTCTTCCATTTTTGGAAGGGGGAGCCACTCGCTGCTGCTTTCCTCATGGGCTTACTCAACGGAGTAAGAAAACCCCTTTGTCTCTGTGCCTTCTTATCTTGTAGCTACAGATGCTGATGTTGCCACTTATCTCCCTCTGGGTGAGTGCAGACCTTGTTTTAACCCTTTCTGCACCACTTCTACATGAGGAGAGCAATTTATATCAATAACCAGGTCTGGCAACATCTGCCAAGGTTGTCATACTCTGTGATTAAACGGCCATATGTGCCAGGGAGCAGCGGGACAATGAGGCTGTAATTGGGATTTGCTGTCTCTCCACTGGCCACCCCCACCATGTTTCTCTTCAAGTAACCTTGCTTTTGTGAACTGATTTGTGAATCAAATTAATCCACCGAAAATGCCAGTTTGTGCTGTGATAATACTTTGTTTCCGGATCTTTGCAATTACAGAAGGTTCCAATGAAGCCAAAACCCAAACATTTTTTGCCAGTTTACCCGAAGCCGTTGAGAAACGTGGCCAGCGAAGACACAAGTTAAGTTGTGAGGTATACAGTGTAGTCTGTAGCATAGCCTCACTGTAAATTAAGGTTTTACCTAATGGTATCTTGAAATTGTCTAAGAGGCAGATCTAAAGAACACACACGAACTTTTCTTACTTCCACAAAGAGACATTTAAAATATTATATTCACGACATACTTACAACACACTAATGCACAGGAAACAAACAAACCCTACTAGTTTAGTTACTGGGATGACAGAGATGGATAGGGATTATGTAAGGACTTGGCATGTTCCAAAAATACCGAGAATATTGCCTCTAGATGTGGAGCATCTAGATGTAATAAATGTGAAAATAAATATATGAAAGATTCATCAGCGTTTTAAAATTTGCTTACCAATATATAAAACTCTAATCTGTGATGCACAAGGCCTTTAACTAAAGTATCCAGGAAGATGACACAGGAGGATAATGAATATTTCACTATCAAATACTGTATCAAACACACACACACGAAAGACATTATCTCCTACATCTAGATCCCCCTACAACTCCTAAGAGCTTGCTGAACTAAGGTCATCTTTGTACATACAGATTGCAGTTCTGACAGTGAAGAAGAGAAACTAATTTTTCGTTACCCCAAAGTCTGACTTCCGCACTCAAAGCAATTGTTTGGTTCCTATCAAAATCAGCCCTCAAACTACAGATAGCTAGAGTCCCGTGCAGTTTTACTCCTGTTCAACAAACAACAACAAAATACAGAAAAGTACGAGGACGGGGGTGGGTGGGTGTGGAATTTGCAAGGATGCTCTTAGCCCTCAAGGTAGATCCATTTCCAAAAGTGATCCCCAGAGTTCAGTGGCAGAGACAGCTTTTCCCTGGGAAAGCAGGCTCGCGGGTCAGGGGTTCAGAACTTTCTCCTTTAGTAGCTAAGGTGGGAGAGGATCCCAAAGGAGGTGCAGCTGCTCCGTGGGGGACTGAGCCCTCCGGGATGGGGCGAACAGGGCTTTCGTCCTCCCTGGCGTTTCTACGAGAAGCAGCACATTGGAAGTCGTAAATACCGTCCCGTGGACGTTTTGAATAATGCAGGAGTAGCGTAAGTAATTGGAAGCACTTATAGCTTGCCTTTAGACGTTTCACTGCTCGTGAGTTAAAATTGGTTGTCAAGTGAGGGCTCCAGGGACCTCGCAAGGTGCCCTATTCTGTCATGTGGCACATATTTAGTGCTTGAAAGAACAAGGGAAGGGACACGTGCGGGAGAGAGAGAAGGCGAGCGAGCGGGGAGGCTGTGAGTTCAGCCTCACTCTTGGCAACTGCCTCGGAAACCGTGGGGGCGGGACCCACGCAGCCCCGGCGTTTACCGCCTTCCCCAAGCCCGCAAGACTTTGCAAAAACATCGGGTGTCTCTTTGGCAACCCGTTCAGCCCCAGCGAAAGGAGGCAGAGGCCGCCGGCGAAGCTGGGCCGGGCGCGGCAGTGGCCTCCCTTTGTGCGCGCCCGGGTGTTGATTGCCTCCTCGCGCGGG
>NW_022900946.1:17334839-17356872 GCF_012274545.1 Fukomys damarensis | reverse complement strand
CGGTCGTGGATGTGATCCGGAAACCGGCGGCGATGGAAGGTGGCAGCCGCCTTGGCAGCGCGTGAGCGGGACGAGGTAAGTCAGCCCAGTCCTGGGGCTCCCGGGGGTCCCGCGTGCCCGGGAGGGACCGGGAGCCCCGAGGGGAATCGATTTCCTTCACCGACTGGAAGTTAGTGGGCAACTTCATCGCTGATGTTCATTGGCTCAGTTTAACTTTATTCTCAGAGATGAATAAGCGTTTATTAAGAACCGAGGTGAAAGTCCCAACGGGCTAGCGATGGCTCTGCGAAAAGGATACGCGGTTCTGGAACGGAGAGATTTATGGAATGAGCGGCCAGATGGGTCGTGTGTTTGGAAAGTTGGCACACTCACGTTCCTGCGGGGCGTGTGTGTGTGTGCGCGCGCGCGTGTGTGTGTGTGCTTGTGTGCGCGCGTGCATATGGATTGTATGACCGTGTAAACATGTCTACCGGGCTCCGTACGCTGGGGCGCTCTTTCTCCTTGCTTTTCTGAATTCCCATGGAAGAGAGATTAAATTGACAATATTAAATGGAAGCTTTGACTTCAGCAATCAGCTCCGGATCATGTTATTAAATGGAACAGGAATTGCCCTTCTAAAGGTATCAAATAAAGAATATGTGATTTGAGTTCTAAAGTGATAGGATCAGCTGTCAAGCATTTAAAAAATACATACAAAGTGCTGAAAACAACATTCATCAGCCTAGGAGGACCAATTACAGCCTTGCCTCTTCGCGTCCCTCGAGCCTTTATTTCCGGCTTAGGTGAAATTGTGGGTTTTGTTTCTTTCTTTAAAGAGCTGTGTTTTTCCTTTTCCTGCTTAAGAGGGAACCAAGGGAATTTCTAAATCCAAAAGTTTTGTTGGCAATACCATCTGTGTAAAATGTTCTATCGTGTACGGAGAGAGCCACTTTCTGGTATGGTCATATATAGCTCACAGACTATTCCCTGCATGGTTTTGATTTTGGTCACTTGGGAATGAATGCAGCCTATAACCGAGGTAGTAAAAAATGCTTGCATAATCCTCTTCCTGTAGTAGGGTGGTGAAGTGCCTCAAGCCTATCCGATCTTCCCCAAAGCTGTTCCCTGTTTTTGACCCAAATATGTGCTCCGAAATCCAGAGGACGCGAGTAAAGATGTATTTGTGGGCAGGTGGGAGCCACTTGCCTTGTAGGTTTGCTATGATTAAGTTTGAAAAAGGCTGTTCTTCAAGTGAGTAACTGAAGTCAGTCAGCAACATCTGTTTACCACTTCTGTTCAGAAGAATACAGCGGAGTCCATGATTTTCACATGACAAGTGAGATTTTCCAGCTCTCATCTGCTCACTCCCCCATGCCCCTCTCTCTCCATATGCAAACTAGGAAGAGAATGGCTTTTCTGGGAAAAGTTGGGGAGCACTGAAGGGTATCTCCCCCTGCTTTCTCCCTACCCTACTTTTCATCCCTCCCTGTTTCCTTCGGGCCCCTGTCTTTATTATTATGCAGAAGCACAGAAAGCTTTTCAGGTACTGTTGTCTGGTACATAATTGTTGAAACAAATGTGGGTTTTTTTACACACTGATGAAGAGCTGGAACACGTTTTACTTTTTATTATTTTTCCTTGCATATAAGGATGATTTAGTGCCACGCGAGCCCCCTTAGTGCTGGGGTTATAAAAAGTGAACATTTAAGCTTTTTTGTCATTTTGTTTTAACCAAGATTTTATGAAAAAAGGTATAGCCACGTCACTGAAAGACCTGGTTCTTTCTTCTGTTATCACCTAATGATGGATTTTTAAGAAAGCACTCTTTGTGTCTTAGAACTTCATTGAGCTAAGCATATCTTTGAGTTTGTTGTAACCTCATCCTCAAACTTATCTTTTCTCTATTACCTGTCTTATAGAGTCAGGATTCTCTTTGCCTCTCTTTGGGTCTAGTAGAAGTAATATCAGCATTGACTTATGAGCTAGCTTAAGTACAGCCAAATAATTTAATTATTTTTCCTGTTTGATTGTGTTCATCTTTGTTCTTAAAAGATTAGGTCATTATTTTCTTTTTTTTTTTCCCCTCAGAAATATGAAGTGGAGTTTAGGAAAAGGGCATTTTGCAACAATCGTCTTCTTTAAATTATGGTTGCAATATATTGCAACTAAGAATGAGAGTTCATATCCTTATTGTCTTTGGTTTGATAATAGAAAACTTAGATGGATAAGCCAATCTTGAGCTAAATAAACATCACAATGTCCAGAGAAACATAGATTTCATCGTGCTGACTGCAGACATTGATAACCTTTGTATTAAGCTTTGAGCAAAGTTGTAAAGTTTCTTTTCCTTAGAAAGGGAAAGTGATCTAAAAGAGGAAGAAAATTTATCAAACAACATAAATCTTTTTTTATCAATTAAACTTTAACTTATATTGTATTTTGGGTTTTGTTTTGTTTTTAATTTCACATATGTTGATAATCAAAGGTATTACAGAGAGTTGGAGTAAGTTCTTTGACAGTGATTCTAATGGAATTAAAGCAAAGGATTTTTTCCTATGAGACTTCAATCTTCATCTCCTGTCAGTTTTCTGACAAACATGAAAATAGGGAGGAAAAAGCATGGGCTCTTAAAGTTTTTTTTTTTTTTTTTTTTTTTTTTTTTTTTTTTTTTTTTTACTTTAGACCTTATTTGGTTATACATCAACAAAATTAGGGGGTGATGTATTGAATCTTTGCATGTATTCATAAGTATGTATTTTTGTCCTTGTGTTTGTTTTCTTTCCTTTTCCTGCCTGCTTGAACATCCATGCGTACTATGAACAATAGTATACGGAAGCGAATAAAAGAAGGAAGACTGTATAATCATGAATGTTAATTTATTTGAATGAGATCATATATAAGAATAGCAGTCCTGAAGATTTGGTATTCATGTTATACTCTTGCTCCCGTGACACTGAGACAAATCTTTATAAGTTAGCGTTTAACAGACTGCTTGGCTTGAAAATCTTATGTGTTAAATTATTCGGCAGCTCAGATGTCCCAAACAGTATTCAGGGGGTGTTTTTATTAATATAAATAAAGTTTATAAGAAACATTATGAGGTTTCTGCCTGTGAGCTCAAAAGGCTGAAACAGCTTATGTCAGCTATAGCAACTCGGTTTTGATTCAGCAAAACTAGGTTATGAATTCAAGCAATTAAAAATGACAAAAAGCCCAATTTCACTGCCTAGATTAATATGCTTCCAATTTTTCCTGTTCCATAAAAATTTCAAAGTGTTCTTTCTCGTTAGGCGCTTGCATAACCTATAGGGCAACGGAGCGCCCCCATTTCACATTTGCTTATGATGTCTGACTACTTCGTTGTTGCAAATGTAAATAGGATCAGTTGGATGTTCTGAACAATTTTGTATTTGCAAGTTCTCATGAAATTATTTTTATGGCATTTAAAGGAAAAGGGAGAAGACCAGTGGTTATTTCCTTAACATTTATTGATGACGAATAATCTTCTAGCTTGTTCCTATGAAAGGCCCAGGAAGAAGCTTTGAGAGATGATACAGATATAGAAGAAATAGTGTCTTGAGATATCGTAGGCAGTTGTGGGCATGTTTATTACTTTTCCTTTATTATGTTTATTTTTTCTCTATTTTGGGCCGGGATTTTGCTCAGTGGTTCTACTGCCTGCCTTGAAAGTTCAAGGTCCCGAGTTCAATCCCTGGTATCAATAATGATAATAAAGTTTCTCTATTTCTATAGAAATAAAGCCTAGATTTCTAGGCTAATGTTGATGTAATTAGCCAAAGCTTGCTACTCTTAAGACAGACCTTTTGCTTACAGATAGTCAAAAGTGGCCCATTAGATTCCCCAGAGCTTTGTATTAGTTGGCTAACTTTTGTAACCTGTTTTTCTTTCTGATTCCACGAAGATCAGGTACACAGACACACCCCAAAAAGCTTGTTGTCTAGCCCCAGACACCCAGTTCCAATCTAGCATAGAAAAACATCAAAACCAAAAACGACCAGATGTTATTTTGCCCAGTGTGTGCTTTGTGGGGAGAGAATGGTAAGGGCTCTGTCTTAGGGAGGCTTCCGCCAACCCGTCCTTTCCCCTTTACGATAATACTGCACTTGCATTTGTGGTACTGCTGTTGATGTACTTCTTCCTTTAATTGAAATCTCTACTTCTGAGGAAATCGGTTGCTTGCTTACTAGTGGGATGAAAGTATTTGTCGAATGTATTGTATTGATTTGACCGCGTAAGTAGAGGCCTTCCATTTTTATTATAATGAGGAGGAGGAGGAGGAGGATGGCAATGTGAGGATACATCAAGAGTGACAATGATAATGTCACGATGCTGATTCTGCCTGGACACTGCCGGCTGCCTCTGTGTATCTGGCATTGGTCAGGAGCATCCCCCTGTCTTCTCAGGTCCTCACCACCGCTCTACAAGGTAGGTACCACTGTGCCGGCTTCAGGGAAGGGGGTGCACTGTTCAGGGATTTCTGGAATTAGAAAAAGTGATTTGTTTTCAGCTTTTTCTCCTTCCACTGCGTCAAGATATCAGCGACTTTTATCACTCTGAATGTAGAAGGACACACAAACGGAGCACTTAACAAATATTCTAGGCTAGTGAATCTCAACCAGGAGAATCTTTATGCCCCCATCCTGGACAGCAATTGGCAGCATCGTGAAGACATTTTTGCTTGTCATAGTTGGGCAGGAATTGCCACTGATACAAAGCAGGTAGAGACTAGGGACACTAGAAAAACACTGTCCCCTAAACGAAGAATTAACTATCCTATAAGGCCAGTAGTGCCTAGATTGAGAAATTTTATGGTAGGCAATGTCAGGAATAATATGCCTCATAGATGGATGTCTTGATTGTCCGAGAGTCAATAAGTTATGGGAGTTTAATTGTTAAACTTCTAAAATTCTTTCATTGGATACTGTGAATTAGGATCATGATGTACAGTCAGAAGATTTCCTGTTTTCTTACGATATAACCTTAAAATTATTGCAGTTGCTTCCTTAGAATATTTTTCTTTATAAATATGACATGGGTCACCGGGATATGAGTGTCTGTTTTTCCCTGGTTTACGAAGTGTTACATCTGCCAAGTGTTAGAAAATAAAATTTCTTTCCATAGTACTGATATCCAATAGTAAAGAAATATACCAACCATTACTAAACAAATCATATAACAGCAATTGCAAGAATATTCCCATACAAATTTTCTTCACCTTCCATATTCAAATGATATTATTTCCTATTTTAATAATTTGGCATGTAGGCCGATTTATTTAAATACAAACTTAAGTGGGGTTTCACCTTACCACATAAGTTCTTTCAGTGTTAATTATTAAGACAGGACTAGGACATTGGTATTTTTGTGATATTTTTTTCACAAGAGTAACAATAGAGGCCCAGAGATGAATAAAGTAATTTTTCCAAGGTCACACAGCTTCTGAGATCCAAAGCTAGGAGGTGAACTTCAAAGTCTGTGCCTCTCACCACTTTGCCATGCTCTTTAACGATTTGGGTTTTTACACCTGCAGAAATAATGTTATTCAGGCAACATCTTCATGTCAATTTATAAAAGACAGTTTGCTTGCATTGTGGGGTGGTTGTTTAAGAAACCTGACTTAACTATTTTTGAAGGAACATGAATGATAATAGAGATGGCTTTATTTTTCATTATGTAAATATTCCTGAATGTGTGTGTCACTGGGGTCAGGAGACTCTGCGAATTCTTTCTGCCTTGCTCATCCCCAATGACAGAAGCCACCCATGGAAAGCCAGAATACAAAATGTTCCACTTTGCAGGTTGCGTGATTTCTGGGTTGTAGTGTTGGAAAACAGAAACTGTTCAGCTGGACTTCTCTTAAAGGTCTTCAAGAAACTTAACTCCTTGGTTTCCTGCTTCTCTTCAATTTTCTAGGGAGCTGAGAGTGGACCCTGCCAAGTGGTGAACTGGACACGGGCACATGGAGTGCTGGCTTTTTCTTGCTAACACGGGTTTGTTTATCTTCCCTCATTTAGGGAAGGACCTGGCCTGTCTTATTCTCTGTTGAATTTTTAGCATGCAGCAAATGCTATGAAAGGAAAAACAATTTAAGTTGATTTTTAAATAGAAGTGCCAATTTTATTCTGCTTTGCAAGTAAAAAAGAGATCTTGTAAGTATGTAATTAAACACGTATATATGGAGTATCCAGCACACCGAGATGAAGGTAGGGAGCCTCAAGAAATTTGAGATGAATGAATGAATCAGAGGATGGAATGATTGGTACTTTAAAATATGTCTCATCAAGAGTATTCATGGGTCCACACTGTTAAAGAAAAAGTTTTGCATGTTGAGGGTATGCCACGTGGTAGGAAGTACAGATCTACAGACGTCCCCTCAGCCTTTCCATCCAAATGTGTACTTTACTGGAGTGTTGGTATGTGGATTTCTGCTCAGTATTTAATGCGTCACAAAAAACTGGAAGATGCTTAATCACAAGCTAAAGTCGTGAACTGAGCTTTACCAGAGGCCAGTCAATTTTTTTTCTTGTTGTTGTTTAACATGGGCAGGGAAGGGCCATTGCTGAGCAGCTTGGTTCTGGCCTGGGAGTAAGACCACAAGGGTCCTTAAACCACCCTCCCCCAGCCCCAGGGACTGTCCAGGAACTGGCCTGGAAGTGGAAATCATTACAGTTCTTCCCGTATATTTCAGGCCCAATGAACTCATATTTGAACAAAGAAAGCCAAGAGTGAATCCCATTTCAGAACTGTCAAAAGACTGATGTTGGATCCATTATCGTCAAATGTGCTTTTTTAATACAGTTCATCAAATGGGCTTTTGCGGAATACCTATTCCATCTAAGTGTTGGTTCTTGAAATGGCTTACAGTGAAACCAAAATTTGCTGCTCAGTGGACAAATAACTGGCAAAAAAACCACAAATACCCAAAACGATCCAGTTATGTTTTGTACATGCCGTTTATTATTCTACAGTACTACAATCTAACTTCCTTCTATATCTTAATCAACTAAAGGAAAGAAAGGCAGATAAATTGCATTTAAATAGCCATTTTAAATCCATATCCAGCAGAATAGGTTTCTAATGCATTTCTACATCTTAATGTAAATCTGCTTTTAGAAATGAAGATGACTCCTACCCTGGAAGAGGAAAAATGGATCTCTCTTGAGTTCTTATTGCAAAATTACTCCAGAAGTTAAAAATATAGGGGGTTATATCAATGTTATAAGAGGTTCAGGCTTCAAATTGTGCTGCTGATAAAAATGAAACCAAATGTTTTTGTAATGCTCGGGCTAACTACTCAGTATATAGGGTTACCTGGTATTCTTCCATTCACTGGTGGTGTCCATGGAGCGTTTGCAATGAGCAATTCACCATGTAACCTTCCGGATACATCTTACAGAGCCGAAGATGACCAGCAGCCCCATGCGGTGGGTGCTCTGGGTATGTAGATCCACTTTTCAAAGAGAAGACTGAGGCTTGAGGTGCTTTTTTTCCCCCACATGATTATCAACAGCTGGTGAGTAGAAGGGTTGGTAATGAAATATGAAACGTTACTTCTTGAAAGCTCACTTCATTTTGTGACTCAGTGTCTTAGGAGCAGTTGTCCTAACACTGGTGAAAAAAAAAGATACGTCCTACATAGATCAGGTGAGTTAGTCCTAGGAAGTTCCTGTGACCCTCATAACATTTAAAACTCTTGGCAGAGTATGCAGAAGAATGGGCAGATGAACGGGGAGTTGGTAGATGGGTGGATGGATGACTGGTTACA
The DNA here is from genome assembly GCF_012274545.1 of Fukomys damarensis. NCBI lineage: Eukaryota > Metazoa > Chordata > Mammalia > Rodentia > Bathyergidae > Fukomys > Fukomys damarensis. The sequence goes on along the minus strand of NW_022900946.1, from coordinate 17,349,107 downwards.
CAGGCAAACTCATTAATGATAAAAGAAATTGGCAGAGAACAAGAATATAGTTTGAGAGAAATATAAATAGCAAGTGTATGAAAATATGTTCTATGTATATGTGTTTAACTATGTAAAACTTTCATCTGTTTATGTGCAAATTTCATAAGTCATCCTGGAAAGCACATTTGATCAAGGCATCTCGTACACTGTTGGAATAAGGCATGGTAGATTCTTCAGTAGGGTACATTTGGGACATTTTTATTTTAAAAGGGTATACCTTTTGACCTCATGTGTCAACCCCTAGGGTTTATGTGGTTGCTTGCATTTGCACACAAACACTTTACTGCACACAAGTTGAACTGAAGCAGAATGATCAGAGGACAAATGAAGGGCAGCACAGTCAATGCCTGATGAGAGGGTCAGGGTACCAAGGAGCCTTGAAGAAGTCAAGGAGATTTTTGTGTGTTTCTGTATATGGGAAACTGTCTCCGAGGTTATCAGTGAACAACAGCCCCAACTTTGAATTCTGTTAGAAAAGTTTTATTAGAAAACAAAACAAATACATGCAAATATTTTACACAGATACTAAAAACAGTCCCCCACGTAACATAGGGACTGTGTATACTGATTATCCTTGAGGTATCCATGGTGAATGACAAGAAAAGCACAGATGAATGGAACTTTTGCTTCTAAGACTTATACTTGTATGCCTTTTTATGCTCAGCAAATGCATATTACCTTGACAATAAGAAATACTTTGCTGGAAAAATAAAAAAAGGTCTTCCCCTTTGCAAACAACTTACATCTCCTTTCACACCAAAGCTGATGCAGATAAGTTTAGACACCAACAAAGTGTTTCTGTGTTACACCTGAGCACCCCAGTTGCTCTGAAAATGTACTTAAAGAGACATTTAAAACAATGTAGTAAAACCTAAAATTTGTTTGCACTAAAATTATGCTTTGACTAAGCTTTGGGGTCGGTACATTTTCTGGAGAGGGGTGGTGGAAGGTTGGTAATTTCTAAAAATGATAAATCTAAATGTTAACTATAATAGTTTGGCTGTGGAGGAAGAGCGGTTTTCTAGGTGCTATGGACACTTGTCATTCATCGGCGGTACTGCAAAATCATGATCCTTATCCTTGAGCTGTGCATGTCTGTCAGGGACTGAAGGCTGCTAAAAGTTGTATACTATTATTTTTTTATTCATCTCTGGGTCATTTCATCTTCCTGTGCAAGCCACATGAATGGCTATGTATGAAAATTGTATTTCGTGCTGCATTTCCCACTGTGAAAGATGTTTACTATATATTTATGAAAACACTGCAATAACAAAACCCTTTATATAGCCTTTCAATTTGCTGTAAAGGCAGATAAAATATTTTTATGTCGAACTGAACTTCATACCTTGGGAGATTCAGCTGGTCCAACTCAGAATAATAAAACACTTCAGAGAAAGGCAGGCCTTGCTCAGATTGCCTCAGGAACCTGTGCACTTCTCAGGGCAAAGCTTGGTTCTTTTCAATGTGACCACTGAATATACAAAAGGTGGAGATGATCAGTGCAATTTATGCAAGATTAAATAGAAGTAATAGTAATTTTTCAATTACATAATTTTACAATGTATCTTCAGTAGATTCAGGGTGATTCTTAATGAGCGTTGCTTTTCCTAATGCCAGAAAATCCACAAAGGAGATTGATTGTAATGTAAATGTATTGAAAACTCACATTCTTTAGCTTAATTTGGCTTAAGCAGTGTTTTAAATTTTATTTATTGTTTGCAGTACTGGGAATTGAACCTAACCATCCCTAAGGTACATCCCCAACCCACCTCCCTTTAAATTCAGGCATTATAACAATGCAGAGTGGTGTAGTTCCTCTGGGGAAAGTGATATAGCCATTTAACAGGTCTTGATCATTCTGGTCCTCATTACTCCCCTCCTCCTTTCCTTCCTGTTCCCATCTCTAATCACCTTTCCCCTCTCCAGAAGTCCCATTTTCTACTTTCCTGTTATTCTGCCCCCTATCCCTCTGGTTTCCGAGTCTGGCTTATTGATTTAACGTGATGGTTTCCACTTCTCTCCCTTTTCCTGCTGATGACATGATTTCATTCTTCTTTAAGGCTGGATAATATTCTAATATATACATAACATATTTCTGTTCATTCATCTGTTAACAGGTATCCAGGCTACTTTCACAGCTTAACTCCCCCCCTGAAAAACAACCCAATCAGGAAATGAGCAAATGAACTGAATAAACACCTCTCAAAAGAAGTACAAATGACCAATATGTATATGAAAAAATGTCAATATTTTGAATTTTTAGAGCAATGCAAATTCCAATGAGAAGGGCTCTTATCAGGAACACAAACCATAAATTCTGGTACTTCCTATAAGGAAGCCTCGTCTATTAATTGGTGAGAATATAAGCTGGCACGACTACTGTGGGAATCGATACGGAGGTTCCGAAAAAATAATAAAAACAGAAACATCATTAGATTTGGGCCGTAGCATTTAAATATATTCCCAGATGAATTAAAGATAGCATGTATTTTATAGCACTACATGCATACCCTTGTTTATGCCACCATAATCCCCAGCCCTTTTAATTTTTTTTTTTTTTTTTTATGTGTGTGTGACTTGCCTAGACTGGCCTGGGACTTGGAGATCCTTCTTGAGTAGCTGGAATTATAGGCATGTGCCGCTGTGCCTTTCTCCCTCCTCTGGAATAAATGCCCAGCAGTGAGCTCTGACCATCTTTGCTTCATGCATAGCATAGAAAATATCAGTATGTTTTACCCATTGGGAGTCAGTGCCATTTGCATACAAACCAATCCAAGGAGAAAAGAAAATCTTACTTGCATCTTAATGTTTATTTCTACATAAACACTGTACTAAATATAGAAAATAACCCTACATATGCCAGTCTCTAGCTTGCTGTGCCTGCTAATGCACCGATCTTCAATATGGCTTCATGAAGCACGCGCTGCTGCTGTCTCCACCTGTGGATGAGGAATGAGACACAGTGCCTTTGAGCAGCTGGCCTGACATTCGATGATAACTGTGACTCCTAGGTCAACAGCCTGGCCCGAGACCCCGATTTTAGCTACTATGCCATTCTTTGCCATTGCTCATGAATCTCTTGGTCATAAACTTCTACGTTGGCTTATGTGGACTCTTTCTTTTTGAATGAGTCATCCATCAGTATCTCTGACAAGAGCTTATACATGGAACTGGGAAGCTAGAACAGTCAGCTAGAAGCTGACTTCATTGTCCCTTGTCTCCCTGCTCTGTAGTAAAGCTTAGTATGGATACCTCCAACACAGAGATGCTTCTCCTGGCTCTTTGGATTTCCAAGAAGTGGATTTCACAGTCCTCCCTTGGTTCCATACTGGGGTATTTCATAGATCTCCATAGTGGTATGTTCTGCCTTTCGGCATGGCCCAAACTGTAGTTTGGCACACCGAGCCCCTCCCCTTATGTCATGGCTTTTGTCAAGATGCAGACCTGATGTTGACCACTTCTGCTCTGCAGTACATCCTGAAGGCACCTGTTCCTAACAGAACCCAACTGGCTAGAAAACGTTAACTGTTGAGCTTTTCGTCTCTCCAAAGGCATTTCCTGTTTCCACTCAGCTTATAAAGTATTTAATATTTTTGGAGGCTTCCGCGTAAAGCCATCTGTTGCAGTGACAGGACAAAATGCTGAAGACAGGAACACGCGTATGTTTATGGAATGATTCCGTGAAATGTTAACGAGAAAGATACGTGCTGCTGAGTGTCATAGAGAGGATGTCCGGGGGAACCTAGAAGGCACGGCTTAGAGTATTGGCATTTATAAATGGATATTTACACATATCACATGCATTTTTATTCGTAGCCTGTAGATGTAGACTAGATGGTTGATGAAAGCGGTGGCAGGGATGTGGAAGGAAATAGTGGGATTCCTTAATATTTGTAGCTTTTCCTTTTTCATCCATTGTCCTTCACTAACGTGATTCCGTTAGCTCTCTGTCATTGATGTGAACAAGCAGATCTTGTTTTGTGCCAGACATTGATGTTTCTGGAGTAGCTAGATTGTGTTGCTAAACAGCTAGAACTGTTTCTTGGTGCATATCTTTTAGCAGCCATGTCGCAGCCTTGCCGATAGAGAAGTAGTCAGATGGGAATAAATTTTGGCTGCCCACTTGTACGTGTTTGCCGAGACACAGGCATATAGGGTTGATGCTGCTCTATGTTGCACCTTGCCCACATGGGCTTGGAAAGCAATACAAGTTCCTATAAGTGTAGGCACTGATACTCTTTGGAAATCAAGAATGAGTAACACTGGGCCGGGGATTTAGCTCAGTGGGTCTGCTGTCTGCCTCGGAAGTGCAAGGACCCGAGTTCAATCCCCGGTACCCCCCCAAAAAAAAGATCAGCTAACATACACCGATTGGGGTATGTCAGCCTCCTAGATGTCCTACATGACAGTAGTAGTCATGATGTTCATTTTAAGATGAGGCCTTGGTATTGCAGAAGGTTAACATTTCCCCAAGATAACACAGCTGATATTGAGGGCACTGGGACTGCACAACTGGGCAACCAAGTACACATCCAGCATGCTTGCCCTGGGTACTTTATAACTGAGGCTGAGAGAAGCCGAAGAGCTTCTTAAATGCCTCCCAGATCAGGTATTCTTTTGGGGCTATTCGTTGAGGCACCTAGCTCTAAAGATCAGGCGGGTGGTTGCAATGTGGTGACAAGCTTGGAATTCTCTGCAGATTTTCTTTAAATATCCTCCAGTTCTTGCCTACTTTAGTGCTCTTTGATTAAAGTTAGCAGTTGGTGATATCTGAAACCCCAGAGGGAGGCTAGTAGAAGGAAGCCTGTGTGAAGATCAGAAGCTTAGATCGTTAAAGTACTATTATGGAACACGATCATATGGGGCAACCCCAGAGCCCTCCTTTTTTTTTTTAACCAATTTTCAAAATATTTCCTGCTAATAATGGTGATGACATACCTTAAATTAATCACTTGCTTTCCAGCGCATCAGCAGATAAATTAGTGACGCCTGAGAGTGGCCTGTGTCCATGTCAAATGATGACAATTCAAACAGCTGGTATGAGGCTGATAATAAAATAGTGGAATTTAGGGAGGTTTAGAAGCAGTAATATATATTGGTAAAAATGAGCAAGACATTACTGGATGGAGATAATAGAGATAAAACAATCAGTGTATCTGGAAGAAAGAAAATCCTCTGCTTCTCACTACTGTGCATTTATTTCAGTCAACCAGCTGAGACGGATGTGCGCGTTTGTATTGCAATCAGGGCCTTGTGAGCCCATGGATTTTGCCTGCAGGTGCTCATCTCAATAATTAGATTGTGATGATAGGCTATCAACTTCATGAAGACAGAGAACAGGTAAACAATATAAAATTAGTTCCTAGCACAATGCCTGCCCCTATTAGGTCCTCCACGAGTGTTTTCAAAGAATGTGTGATCATATTGAATTGTGCCTGAATATTTACAATGTATGAAGTCCCGGTAAGTCTAAGCAATAATTATAGCTAGAGTAATTGGATGGTGTTTTCAGAATCCTATTGAGGAGACAGTGTTATTCCTGACTACTTGTTCCTTCTCCTGAAGCCAAGATACATGGGCAGTTCTAGTCTGAATTATATCTGGATCAATATGAATAGCAAAAACGGTGTCAGTTTACCTCTGACCCCCAACTAAAATATTGGCACAACCTATGTGGGGGATAGAACAAGCAGCAACTCCCTCTTGCCTAGCCCCTCAATACCCACAATTGGCAAAAAATGTGACTTACAGTTAATGCAACAGTGGAAGTAAATTATTACCATTCTATGATGGTGTGACAGGTTAGTAATTAACTTATGTCACCAGTGGGTCTCAACAACTGTGTTTATTCAGCTCTGTGGAGCCCTTTGCTGGGAGAAAGGCATGATCAGCCAGGCATTCTTTGTTTACCATAGAGCCTGGGTGCTGGTGGAATGCATCTTCCTCTATTGACTAGGAATTAAGTTCCTCTTTAAGACATGATTTTTCCCATTCTTCAAAATGATATGATGATGATGGGTGAAACTTGCAAGCTACCCTGGAGTTAGGAAAGCATAAAGAAATGGCCTTTTATTTACTAATACAGCCATTATGCCCATTTCTTTTGAAGTACTTTGTATGGTATAGGCACGGCAAAGAGCTATCTTTAGAAAAGGTATGAAACATTTTAATTAAAAGAAAAAGCAGTGGTATGGTTACTTCATTGTAGGTTAAGGGCCTATCACACCCAACCCAGGGACAATGGTATTAGATTTGTAATAAGTACAAGTAAAGCTTTTCAGTTTGATTGGATTGGGTGTATTTTTCATCAGCATCGCCTCGTGTGAGCCATTCCAAGACAGAGTCTTGTAATCTTCTGCAGTGGGAATGATTCAGCTTAAAAATCAATAGGGCATGAGGTATTTCAAGTTCTCATTATTGTAATGTGTCAACATCACTTCAGTGACCCCAGAGTCCTGTGTTGGCTAGTTTTCCCCTGATTTATTGTGCAGTCTCATAGGGCAAACTATAATTTCACTTGGAATCAGAAAGTCTCCATTTATGGTCTGTGTCCTGGTCTCCAGGCATTAGGATATTCCTGGGGAATCGATAACTCCTCTCGTTGCTAACAGCTGAATGAAGTTGTCACCTGTTCAGATTACAAAAGGGACACGCAAAGGGATGCAGTCAGGTGAACACATTGGCAAGTTCTGTTTTGAGAAGGCCCTCGTCTCCTGTTCACCTGCTACCGTGTGGGGAGTATCAGGCTTTCCAGAGATCTCTGTTCGGGAGGGCCCTCAGCACCGAAAGAATGCAGTATTCTATTTCTCCTTTTGTGAACTGCTTAAAGCTGATGTCATTTCCCTTGGTTAAGAACAGGTTGACAGAGCCAGTCTTCAAAGACATCTACATCTGACACGTTTTCTAAAACCTGTTGGGTTGTCCAGGCTCTCCTTAAATACCTCTTCATCATGCTGCGATTCTAGAGATGGGATCATCCATCCTTTTCCTAACTGGCAGAAAACCTCAGCAGGAAGATCACCATCTGCTTTCAGCACATTGCATCATTGTATATACATAACACTCTACCTCATGCAGAAAAGCACACATAGGGGTGTTTGTTTGTGTACACACGCATGTACACTTGGTGCCCTAAGAGGATACTCAGTGAATGCTTATACGATATTACCAAGTCACCAATAGCGCAGTGAACCCCAGGTGTGCACAGCATCTCCAGTCTCTGGCACTTGGCCATCAGTAAGAATGTCTCCCCGGGTCAACCTTTGCAGAAGTAGGATTAAGTGCCTGCCACAGGTGTTCCATCATCTTGTGAACAGAGCAGAGTCTCTTCCTTAAGGAAAGCAGTGCCCAGCCGTGGCTGAGAAATAAGCACTGAGGCAGTTGAGGCACAGGGACTGTCCGTACAGGAGCTATGTACACAGAGTGAGGAGGTGTTGTGCCCAGCTGGGGTCTTGGAAGATGTCAGCCACATGTCAAGGTGTTATCACTCTCTTCCTCTCGAGGATTATAAAGCAGTGTTGACATGTATGCAGCAGATCGGTCATGGTGTCTTAAGGGTGACTTTGTATGTTAAGGCCACACTCTCTTATGTCAGTCCTCAGGGAATGATTTTACTCTGTATCCTGTGATGTTTGGGGTTGGTTCTGCTATATTCTCCCACGCTCTCTCTCTTTCCTTCCTGCCCTTTCTGGTAGAGTCTCCTCTTTCTAGAGATGGTCCAGCAGGGTGGCATGTGGTGCAGCCTTCTGGGCTCACTGTGAAAGAGGGTGCAGAGGTGACCTCACTCTTTGGCTTTAGTTGGACCCTGACCCCTGTCTCCTTCCTCACAGAGTTGCAGGGCTTCCTGATGTGTGTCTTTGTCTTGCATTCTTCTAGACAGGGGCCCCTTTTATTAAAGCCTCTGATCTTATTCTGAAAATTCATGCATTTTACAGATACTTGTTGGATTTGTAGTGGGTGCCAGGTTCCTCCTTTCGTATTCTTTCCTAAGATGCTAAAATGGGTCATTTTCCCTTAAGACTGGTTGTTAACACAGAAAGTGATTCTTCTTGATTTTCACACCCCTCTTAGGACTTGTCTTCTCTTCTGGGTTCACTTACTCACTGATTCATTCAGCACTTGCTAGAGCTCCTTGCCAAATGCCAAGGGGACAGTGTGAGCAAGACAGATGAGACTGCTGCTCCAGTCGAGTTTTCATTCTAGCTGAGGAAAAGTGAGTCCTTGACTTTGAATGTCTGCCTGGGAGTGTATAGGGCTGAAGCTTCATTCCCTAGTTTCCTGCAAACAAGTTGGGCCATTACCTTCCCTAACAGAATATTCTATAAGTGGAGTTGAAAAATTACCTCATTTGTCCTTCAGGTAAGGACCTTAGGTAGTGAAAGTGTATGGAGAAAGCATGGCTCTGGCAGATGTTTCTAACTCAGGGACACCACGCAGGTCCACCTGTGGGTACTCCCATCAGCTCTGATGACTGTAGCCCTAGAAAAAGTTGACGTTAGAACCTTTGTACTTCCTGGCATGTCGTCTTCAAGGATGGTCACCTCAGCCCCCTCAGGTACTGGGGGAAAGCCCAGGAAGCCCTGCCAGTGGTGGAGATGGGAGCTCCAGTTTTGACTCCACCACTGAGGTCCTGGAACATATCAGCCTTTTGGTCTCAGGTAGCTCCTGTTTAACATAGATGGAACCCATCTCAGAAGGTTCTTCTACGGATTTCAGGGGATTGTACATTTATGGCCTTAGTGCCTCACTTATAGGAGGTGCTTAGTCTCCATTAGCTATTTGAGATAGGGCAGGCAGGGTGGGAGAGAGAGAGGGTACATTGGCAGATGGTGTGGGAAGGTCTATGTATAAGGAGCTTTTCCAATTTTAACTGATTTTTCTCACTGACACCTGACCCTCATATAGGGCTTGTCTCTGCTAGGGTGGCATGGATCCTGGTGGCTCATCTATAGTGGGTTACCATTCGACGCTGATGAATGATATTTCTTGGTCTCTTATTCCATCCAAGCTTGTTCTGGATTCAGTCCAAAAGCTAACTGGGATTATGCCTGTTTTATGGCAAACCTCTGTTACAACTTGTGCACAGCTATAAAATACAATCACACGAACAAGGACAAGGTAGGTGTAAATAGGCCATTATGGAAAGATGAAAATATTAACACAACAGAGATATTAATGTATATATAAACAGTGGGAGAAACAAAGGCTTAGTGCAGTACATATACAGAAGTATTTTCATATAAATATTTATAAATACGGTTGCATCGATATATTCTGAAAAGACCAGAGAAAGGATGCAGAGAATTCATGGCAGGAGCACTTAGCAATTTGTCGTATGCCATTTGGCATTTGCTGATTTCTCTGCCATGGGTATTCATTTCTTTTTCCAATAAGAGAATATAAAAATACATTTTAAGAATAGTCTGTACATCTCTTCTCTATTTATCTAAACTACATGTGATGAAAGACACTGGGGAAACCGAGAGGTTCATAAAATATTTGCTGCTGTACTAGTTAGCTTTGGCTGCATAACAAACAATTCAAATATGGTGTCATTCAAAACAAACTCATTTATCATCTCCCAGTTTTCTGGATCAGAAGTTTAGGCTCAGAGAGGCAGCAGTTTTGCTAGCTTCCCCTGGGTTTACTTATGCTACTCCAGCTGGATTGCCTTCCATGTCTCTTCTCCGATGGCTGGTGATTTGCTGAGGCCCCTCAGTTTTCTACTCTGTGATCTCTTTAGTGGGCTGGCTCAGGCTTGAATAGTAGCTTTAGTTTCAGAGTTTCAAGTGCAGCTACAGGCAATTTCTAACTCCTGAGCACTTTCCAGCCACTGCTTGCATTACATTTGTTAATATCTAGTAGGCCTCATATAGTGAAGTGGGGAGCTGCAGACACGTTGAAAATGTGCAGTGCAGTAGGGATGGGACAAACTTGTGGCCGTGGCTTGCAATCACCACGGCTTTCGTTGAGATAAAACATACAGTGAAGGCATAGGTACCCTATGACAAGGGCTTTCCTTGAGCAAGATCTTTTTAAAGTCATAGGTGGTGGTGGAATCCAACGCTGTACGTAGTCTCTCTCTTCAGAAGAGCAGACTTCCCTTTGCTTGTAGCTATGCATCCCTTCTTCTTATCTTGCTGTCCTTAAGCACTGGTGCTAATAATTTGCTTTGTTTTTCTTCCTTTAGTGGAACGGCAGCCCAGGGGTAAGGTAGTCATATGCCCCTAGTGACACAGTGCATCCCCAAGATAAGACCCTACAGATCTCCAGGGAGCTCTGCCAGCCTGCACGATAGAGCCTGCACCAGTGGTGTGCTGACAAGTGTGTCTGATGCTGAGCATCCTCACAGCCCTCCTGTTGGGAATCCATTTGCTTTGGATTGAGAGCACTGGTGCATCCAGCTTCAGCTTTACATTCCCCTGCCCTTAAACATCAGCCAGTTTATTTCAGAGATCATTTGGAATCTAATGCGTTTGCTTTTCTGATTCTGCCTGTGCTGGTTCATGCTTCCCCTGGCATATGGATACAGGTATTGAGGGCAGTGAAACAGTGAGAAGTGCTGTTTAGTCCCTTTCTCTGTGAGAAACTAAATGGCACTTGAAATCACAAAGTGCTCCAAGTACAGGCCAGTAGAACCACTTTTCAAATATTCTTACTTGTAGCCAACCCTACATCAGGACACTGGTTTGGCTGGCCTTGTTCTAGGACCTAGACAAGCTACTTGTTCTCCTTGACCCAGGGATGAATGAGGATGTATGAGAAAGAGACACAAAATCAGTTTAACATGCGGGCAGCCAGGGAGTTCTTGCCTCTTCGTAGGCAGAGGAGCCCACTGTGTCTGGCTGTGTCTTGCCTTTTTTTACCCAAACGAGGGCACAAGCAATCAAAGCAGCATAAGATTCACCTGCTTTCCAATGTCCATTAGTACATACTCTGGTAAACAACTTAACCTCAGCTGTCTTAAGTTTTTCCTAGACTCTACAATATGCAATCATCCCTGAGTACAGCCTTTCTCCTTTGTGCTCCCAGAGAAGGCTAAGTAAGCCTCAATTCGCTGATCTCCAGCACTAAGTCCTATTTTCCTCTTTAGATGGGTGGATAGATAGGCCAACATGGACAGTCACAAGCATGAGCCCTCCCGTAGCCTTGTTGGTTTTTTGAAAAGCCCACATACATCCATTGAATTGTGTACTTGTGATCTTTATTCTATAGAAACAACAAAGAATGCCAAATTGGCAGTTATATTTAAAAAAAAAAAAAGTCTACGGTGGTTGTTTTTCTCTTCCCCAGACTTGGGGATTCTGCCCTAGTTTTGCATTTTCTTGGCCAGTGGATGTATTTGAAGTTTTCCTTTAAGCTTGTGATTGTCAATCACTTTTATATAGTTGTCACTTTCAGTATGTCACACTCAGTAGCAGAAATGTAGAGCTTGTAGACATTCATCTTCACTGACATGCATAACTCCATTGAGCTTTGTTTATTAAAGAATCTGAAAATACACATATTTATGGTTAGTAAAAATAGCTTTTGGGAAGGACTTTTTATTTACCTAACAAGAAGAAAATAGTACTTGGAAATGAAATGCCTCTATCAGATCTAGGAGAATGCAAATTTTAGAAATCCTGATGACACCAGTGTAGAAACTGTTAGGTCTTCCTTAGTGAAGTTTTCAAACAAGCACTTCCCTCTGGTCTTAGCCAGAGACTGGGGAGCACTGGAATGTGTTGGAAGAGAGATGAGGTGATGGGAAATTCATAAGGCATTTGTGTGAGCCTCGAGAACCCCACCCCTTCACGTGAATAGGGAACATTTTAGACAGGTGCGTGAAAATAGTTTATAGCACTGACTGCAAGCTCAATAGGAGTTTAGTGAAGGGAATTCATGTCTAGCCTGAGCATTTCTGGGAGCAGATGGTTCTGGTAATTCACCTCTTCATTTATTTTGCAGGTAGTGAGGTCCTGTTTGGTGTTCAGGATTGTTCTGTGCCAGTGTTAAATGATGCGCAAAAGGACAGGGAAGATATTACCCAGGAATATACAGCAAAGTACTTCTCAAGGTGTTTGGATAGGAGGTTAGGTGAAAAACAATTCATGTAGTTACTGTGGCAAACCTAGACAGTCTTTCCTTCGTATCCATGGAGTCTAGTGTCAGCACCACCCCGGATACCAAACTCTACGGATGCTCAAGCCCATTTTATAGAACGGTGTAGTACTCAGAGAACCTGTACATATCCTCCTGCAGACTTCAGTCATCTCTAGATTACTTACAATACTTAGTGCAGTGTAAATGCTACCAGTGTAAATGTTATGGAAATAGTGGGTCCATTGTATTGTGTGGGGAATAATGACCAAAAGAGTCTGTATATGTTCAGTATAGGCAGTTTCTTCTCTTGACATTTGCAATCCATCGTTGTTTAGATCCCTGAGTGTGGAATTTGAGAATGCAACTGTAAGCATGATTTCAGAGAAGTGTCCTAAAAAAGATTTCTGATGCCAGGAAAGCAGTTAGCAAAGGAAATCATCTAAACTTGAACACATCAAGGTGTGCTTTGCTAAGAAAGTGATGCTGACCTGAGGGTGGAAGGGAAGAGACCAATTAACTTAACATGAGGCGGTAGTGGCAAGAAAGAGCCTTCCAGACCACAGCAGGGGACAGCACAAGCAAGTGTTCTGAGATGGGGAAATAAGGCAGCTGCCCTGGGAGAAAGGAAGACCCTAGAGGAGCAGAGAGGATGGAGGGAAGAGTGGGTGTGATTAAATATAATTTCAGAGAGAGGGGATTGGCAGGAACAGGCAAGTCTTCAGACCCAAATTGTTGCACAGGAGGTACTGCATGTAGACAGCCTGCGTAAGGCCAGAATCAGCGTGAATTGAACACAGTTGAGAGAACACAAGAAACAGCTTCTACCGTCATGGTAATGAGTGAACTGAGATTTCAGCAACACTAACAAAGAGTTGTCAGGGATAAGTGGAAGCTCATTATACACTTATGATATCCATAGGCCCGTTGTAGACTCACCTGACCCATTACATTTGCTCATCTAAATAACAGTTAATGACAGGATTAAGATAACAATGCAGTACCCAGCCTTTGTGGATGGCTGACCAGATGTTGGACCCTGAGCTCCCTGTCTTACGGACCTCAGGCCTGAGTGCTGCTTTTCCTTTATCTTCTCTGCCTGGTGCTGTATCATTCAGACTCGACCTCCAAGGTACACCCATGGCCACCATATCTGCCGTATGCACTGCTGTACACTTCATGTTACCCTGAAGCTTAGTTGTCATCGTAATTGGTTTGAGAGCTGCCTGGGGGTTAGTAAAGTGTGCTTCTGGATTTGTCTGGGGGATCATGCAGGCATGGAGTGATGTTGATACCAGTGTATGGTCCCTGGCCCCTCCCTCTCTGGCACTGTTCTCCACTCTGCTTCCTGGCCTCCATGAACTAAGCAGCTTTGCTCCGCTATGTCCTTCTGATGTGATATTTCTTCCTCGGAACCAGCCAACCGTGGATTAAACTCTTCCACCTTTAACTTATATGTCACATACGTGGTCCCGGAGGTGATCAGCTGACTAATACACTTATCCAACTTATTGTTCTTATCACTGCCCCTTGACCTTCCTAACTAGATGCCTCAGGATCACCATTACCTTGTCCCAACCCATTATCCTCACAATAGCCAAATTTAAAATGTAAACCAGAATTCACACTGATAGCAATGGAAACAACCCCCAGTGTATGGATAAACAAAACGATCTTTTCAACAAAACAGAATACTGTATTATTTGGCCTTAAAAAGGAGGAAAATTCTGACACATACCATGTGGATGAATTTTGAGCATGTTACTCTAAGTGAAATAAGATACAACATGACTAATACCAGATGACTTTCCTTGTATGAGATATCTAAAAGTAGTCCAGTTCATAAAAGCAGAAAGCAGAATAGTGGTCACCAGCGATTTAGAGGAGGGGCAACGGGGAGCAGTGCTGTAATGGAAACTGAGTTTCAGATTCACAAGATGAGAAAATTTGGGGAATCTGTTGCACAGTGATGTGACCTTACACAACTGAAGTATCCCTTTATGGTTAAGGTTATAACTTCTCTGTTACGTTTTTAGTGCAATAAAAATATTCTTTAAAAAACTCACCAATCAGCTCAGTTGATCTCAAGCTTCAAACTGGCCACTGGTATTTCATTATGCTTAGGCCAAAAAAAAAAAAAAACAA
>NW_022900946.1:17301047-17334701 GCF_012274545.1 Fukomys damarensis | reverse complement strand
AAAAAAAAAAAAAACCAAAGACAAAAGGAAACCAATGACCATGAGGTCCCATACCATCTGGTCTCCGTCTGCCCCAAAGACCCCATGTCTTGGCACTTTGCTGTGCTGTGGCCCTTCCCTTTCTCTTGGTCATCTTAAATCATGCCAAGGTCATTGTAACCTTTTACTTCTGCAGGTCTCCTGTCACACAGTCCTCTATACCTAGATTCATAAGAGATTATTTGAAGTACTAAAGGCTGCAAACTTAAATGCAGACAATTTGTCATTTACAATAACAAAATAAATAGTAAGAAAGATTCTTTTTGTTATCATTTGCAGAATTACTTGTTTCTCCTCAGGTCTGAGACTGGGTTTCTCCGTGGAGTTTCCAATTTATGAGGCTTGATTTCAGTGATGCTCACAATTATCCTTCAGAACAGCACCACCCGTTTGGATGAGACTTAATAGTCTGCCACTGATCTTGAGGAATACTGAGTTAATTTCAAAGAAGTGACAAAAGTTTTCTCATATTTCAAGTTCCATGAGCTTTATTCAATAAAACTGCTTCACTCTGTAAAGGCTTCTGGGGGTCTGGCCTGCAGATTTACAATTCAAAAAAAAAAGTCAGCCTTGGGGAAGTGTGAGCTGCATCTTATAATGAAGAGTAGCTCGGTGAAGATTGGGGTTTTTACTGAAAGGCAGATGTGCAGTAAGCCAACCTCAGACTTTTGACCGCGTGTGTACCATTCAGGACCTCTGTCCTGTTTGTCCCTATGATCGAGGCATGTGTGGATCTGGACTGTGACTTCCCAGGGGATGCTCAGAGTTACTGAGAGTGTCTGACTCTGATTTCCTATTTTCTGAGATCTGTGATAACAGAAGAGAAAAGGAAGAAGAGAGGAAGCATATGTATGTTCTTTCTCATTATAAAGATTTATTTTTATTAGCTCCGTTGTCTCATGTGGCTGGCACTGAACAACTAGAGCAGGCCCATTATTAGCTTCCTCCTGCATCTCCGAAGCCTGCTTTTCAGTAACCTCGAATTGGAGTGTTTTTGAGATTTGAACTGTCTTTATTCATGGAAGATCATATGCGATACCACAGAATCTGGCTTCCAGCTTTTGTGCGCTCTGTCTTGACAAGATGTTGAGTCCCTGAGCTGATGGAGCTGCTTTGCTAAGGCACATAAGCTTTTGGTGACAGAGGGGACCAAGTGAGGGACAGGACAGCGTTGTCATTCATTCATTTCCTGAATTCCTCAGAAATTGGGAGTCTATCGGGTTCCACAGGATGGAGAAGTGGTTAGGGTTAAAGCTCCGCTATTCCTCTGGAGACTCCATACCAAGTGAATTTTAATGATCTCTCCCTCCCTGTCCTTCCCTCCCTCTCTCCCACAAACACAGTTTGATACTCTGCTGGGCAATAAAGTTGAAATGTTGGAAAACATCCAAATCTGGGAACAGAGAAATCTCTGCTTCATTGTCCCAGACTATTAAAAAAAGATAACAATTCATTGCCAGTACCTGGCAGGACTGCTGCAGGTTTTTGTCATTTGTTAAGTAGTGCTGCACCTTCAAAGGCTTTGTGCTTGGAAAAAAAAAGAAAAGAAAAGAAAGCCAAAGCCACCGGGCGTGCCCTCTTTATTGCTCCTGGTGGTCGACTGGTAAAAATGTGAAGCACAGACGATGGGGAGTCGGTCCAAGCTACCCCATGGGCCTCTTCCCTCTCCCACTGCCATGTAAGGTGCGGCAGCAAGCTGTCAAGTGATAAAGACACGGAGATGCGTGTTTGAAGATGCCGTGTCGGTTAATGACGCTTGGGAGCCTTCAGGTGAACTAGAACAGAGTGGCTTTTCCGTCTACGAACCGATGGAGGAGAAAGCCAAGCATTCCTGCTGTTACAGTGGTTGGTAGAGGACTCACAGGGAGAGAGAGATGGAGGAAGACGAGCAGAGGATGGGGCCTGCACGTGTTGGTGACAGCTGTCAAAGGGTGCACAGGAAGCAGGGACAGGCCAACACACCCGGTTCAGTTTGGCTTGGCACGTTCAGATTCCCTAAAATTTGCCCTCTGCTTCCCGTTCTTTTCTCATTGTCTAACATGTGGCTGAAATGTATCCCTCTTGGTAGACAGAAAACATGATATGCAAATTGAAGACCTGGGAATTTTCCTGCTGTCTTCCTAGGCAATGACTGGCATGGGGGAATTTTAAAACATGTGCTCTTGGAATCAAAATTAGTTTTTATGCCTGCAGAGGCAAGGAGCCCACAGAAACTACCAACTGGCATTACTGAGAATAATTATTGTCAAATTGAGTCCATTGTGAATAGTCCTCATAGATAATTGCCCGAGCTAGAATGAGCACCAAAGAGGGAATTTTAATATTTACTAACTCCCTGGTGAAGAAAGAAGTCTTTTGCTTTATTAAAGGTGATGGTGTTAGTAATTTGCAGATGCAATGCATTAGTGTTATGCACTATAGGACTCTGTGACAGTGACAGATTTTTTGGTTAAGTTGTTTTCCATAAGAGATGATTTACATTCCACCGATGGACTTCTTCTTTATAGAAGCATCTAGACTTGAAGCCATAGTTTGTTTGGTTTTTTTTTTGTTTTTTGTATTGAGAATATCCTGATTCTATAGGAAATCAGTCTACTGAGTCTTTGTAGGGAAGCCCATATAATGAATAATATAGGATATGTTACTAACTTATAATGACAATAATTTTGCCAAGACTGTCCCTACTAGAATAAGAGAGAAAGCATGTTTACATGTGGATTTCTTTAACAAAATTATACATTATAATTTTATGAAAAAAGTTTAGAGGTTCCCGAACCTTGGGCAGGGTAAGGAATACCTTGTATCCAGACCATAGGATGTTTTTTCTTTAGTGAAGGCCATTAAGTTGAAAGGCGCAGAAGGTTTCCAGAGTCCAACCAGAGATGTCTAGCAGAGAAAGTCCTTTGCACAAAACTGGATGTGACAGTCAAGCTTGTTGATTTGATTGGATTTTTGAGACACAGGAAGAAGTGATTGGATTATGACAGCACTACACTCATCAGTAGATTAAACCATTGATGTTCGTAGCTAAATGTTCAGTTAGAAGGTAGGGCCCCGTTGGAGGGTAGGTCTCTTGCTGGCACTCTGCCTGTGTTTTGCTTTCTATTGCCATTGAGTTAACAGTTTGCCCTTATTCCCTTCCCCCGCGATGTTTCTGCTTTAGATCCAGCTGACCATTGACTAAATCCTCTGAACCCACTAGCCAAATTATCCATCTTCTCCCATAATTGAAGGGTTTCAGGTATCTTGTGAGCAATAAGAAAGGTAATACCATCAAAGTTGGAGGCTACACAGTGATTCTGTTCTAGCCATCTACTTTTGATGACTACTCATAAATGATCTTGGGAGATGGATTCAACCATTTCCAGAATTATTCTAAGAATATAGGCCGAGCAGCACTCTGTGGCTCATTTATGTAATTCCAGCAGTCAGGAGACTGAGGTAAGGGGATAGTGAATTTTAGGATAAATGGACTGTATAGTGAGACTCGATCTCAAAAACATGCTTTTAAAAAGTAGATAGGGATGTTTACGAGGTCTTTCATCTCTTCTTCAGTACCCAAGAGCTATGAGGACCCTTACTATCTTGTGATCGCTCATCTGACCTTAGCTTAAAGAAATTTGACTAGAGAAAATGGTAACATTTGTCTAGAGAGTTGGCCCTACATCTTCTGGGTACTTTCATTTTTTTGTCATTTCTTCAACAGCTCCTAGATTTGGTTTGGTATAGAGGGGAGGAATAGAGTGAGTTCTTTAGGAATTTCTCTCTCATTCATGTTCCCTGCCCACACTGAGCTTAAAGGATAATGCATCAATCAGTGTAAGACAATTGTTACGATTTATAGCTAGATGTTTCACCAACGCCTCCTGTGCTCCTAGGTGGGGCTTTTAGAAGGCAAATGGAGCATGGGGTGTGATGCACATCAGTCCACTGGTGAATTCAGAGATAAATGTGATTTGGAAGGTAAAGGCTGGTCAGAGGAGGTGTGTTACTGGAGGAATGACCTGGAAGGACATACCTCTCTCCCTCCTCCCTTGATTTATCTTGACTTCCTGTCTGTCATGCCACGGACGGCCCTCCTCTGCTGTTCCAGACTGCTTTGAAAACAGAAGACTATAGACTGGAGTGTCTATAAACAGTGTGGGCCAAATTATACCCTTTCTCCTTTAACTTATGTATTGGGTATTATTGTGTCCCAGTGGTGTGGTGAGAAAAGCAACTAAAACAACCATATAGAGGCATCTGAGTCACAACTTCTAGGCTGGCTTTGAGTTCTAGCTCCACCACTGTAATAGTTACTTTTCTCTCACTGCTGAGACAAAATACCCATCACCCGAAGTTAGAAGGGAAGGGGCTTATTTGGCTTACAGTACATAGAGGTTTCAGTCCATAATCAGCCGACTCCAAGGCAGGGATGGCAAGCGAGCACGACAGAGGAGAAACTGTGTAGTACACACAAGGCAGCAAAAGTAGCAAGAGGCTTTCGCCACATCTTTCTCCTTCTTTTATCCTGGCCAGACTAATGGGATTAGGGTGGTGCTAAACCACTAATTCATATGTAGCGGTTCAGTAATCACCTACAGCACACCCTTAATCCCAGCATCACACATTCGAGATCCAGCCATTTCTGAGAAAGTCCCATCTCATCTGTGTGAGCCTTTGGGGGGACATCTAAACACAAACAATGACAACCACTCATTCTCAGGAGTCTTCCTAAGCCTTAGCCATCTCATCTGCAAACTAACATGGCACACGGGTACTAGCGCATGGGCTTTTGGGTAAGATTAACTGAATATATAAAAATTGAACACTTAGCACTGTGATGATCACAAAGCAAATGTCCCAGGTAAGACTGGGCTTCTAGCTGTGATTCTCACAGGTGTGCTTCCTCTGGGGCAGTCTTGTGCTGAGACAGTATCCCCTTTGGCTCAGATCCACGCATCACACTTTTCTGGGAAAGAGAGAGCATGTTTTTCTCATTACTTTGAGTTTAATCTGGAGACCATGACACCACCACCTTTGTTTCCATGGCTACTAGGAGACCATATTCAGGGAGATGCAGTGGTCTTTTGGGCTTGGTTTAGATCCATGACTCAAGGCTGGAACTCAAAGAGGAGTTTGGGTCAGAGAGACGCAAGAATAGAAAATAAGGCTGGTAAGAAGGATAGAAATGAGGAAAATGAAGAAACAGGCCCAGAGCACATACCTACTGTGCTTTGCAGTTTCTTATGTCCATTTTGTAGGGAGTCAGCACCTCAAGGCCTAGACCATGCTGTTCTATAGGCCCACAGTCCATGATCCAATAGACTGCAACATCCTCCATCCTTTGAGGAAGCCATTTGTTTCAAATTATGTCTAGGCTGCATTCAGTCGCACAAGCACATGCACACACACTCATCAGCACTCTCCTCATTTTGCCATATTCATCTGAATTTGGCTGCCTGAGAATCTCTGGAATATGGTGTGGAAGTTTAACTGCTTTGCTGTCTCAAGGCTGGAAAGGTAATTAATGCAGTCAGCTTTCCTCCCCTCCTGGGGCTCATCCCGCATTCCTTGAAGTATGCGGTGAGGCCACATCCCCTACAGAGATCACACTTTGCCCAACCACATCCTTTTTCATTGAAGAGCATCCATGTATCGACAATCTTTTACCTTGTCCTGGTGATGTCCGTAACTGCACTTAGCGGTTGAGAGTGCGGGCACAGATGAGTGAGTGTTTTCAGCGTGCCCTCACCATGTGTCTCACCCTCTCCTCGACCGCCTGATCTGCCCCTCACCTGACAGCAAAACCGGACTCTGTGGAAGTCTTGCTCCAGACTCTGCCTGCTGTAGTCCTGCAATTCTTGATGACAGAGAACTGTAAGAAAGAAGAGGAGGAGAGGCAGGGAATGTCATGGAAACAAAGGGAGTATGAGGAGGAGAAGAACATCATGGCAGTAAAAGAAGGACAGGTTGAGCACAGTATTCAATGATTTGTGAAGACAGAGAAGGACAGAGATGAAGTGGGAAGTCAATTAAAGGGAAAAAAGAGATGGAGACAGGAGGGGAGGGAGGAAGAAAGGGAGGGAGGAAGGAAAGGAAGGAAGGACACACTAAATGATCTGCCGCGTTTGTGGCCAAAACTTCCTGTGCGTCTCTTCCTCTGGCCCTCACTGTGCTGCATGAAATCATCTCTGCGCTCTCTCTTTTCTAGACAAGGATGTGGAAGGAGCTTTCTCCAGAGCAGTGCCCCTGTGCATTTAGCTGCAGGCCCTTTCTGCAGACCCAGGGCTTGGGTCTGTTCCACTTCGCATAGATAGCCCTCTGCTGCTTCCAGCTGAGCTCCACACCAAGTCACGCAAGGGGAACTTGTGGTTCAGTCTGTCCTTGGATCCCCGTCCTTTGTCCCTTCCTTAGTCTGAGATTGAGACCCTCGGGCTGTCCATCTCTTTCCCCTCCTGCTCACATGGTCAGCTGTGCTGCTCCACATCTGAAGCCAAGATGTTTATGAACCTCTGCTAAGGAGGAGTGGTTTCTCCCATATGAACCTTTTAGTGATCAGACCCCTTGGCTGCCCTTGGTGGCTGCAGGGTTGGGTTCAAATGGCATCCTCGCTTGCCTGCCTTCTTGATTCCTGTTCCCAATCCTCCCTGCTTTGCCTTCATATCAGTCCGCTGAGCTACTCTTAGTTTAACACACTGCCACCTGCTGTGTCCCTTACGTGGAACCCCTCCTCCTTTCCTCGGGGCCCATCCACCCTCCTCTTCCCCCTGGCAGAACCCACCTCCTTCTGTAACACCTAGCTTGCAAGCCAGCTCTGCTCATGCTCCTCAGTTCTCCCAGACAGAATATCCGTGAGATCAGAGTTCAGATTCTGAACCACTGTAGAAACTCCTGAGCCCTGTGTTTAGACATCCTCGCTTTGCATTTCAGCACTCTGGCTTAGGGAAGCCACAGTGGCCTTTCTCAGCCTCAGCTGCTTCATCTGCAGAATAGTCATCATCTCCAATCAGACAGACATCATAGGCTCGTTTGGAGAACAGAAGAGACACTTGGGAGTGTTTCGGGCTTCCCAGAAGGTGCCTGTTGAAGGGCTGTTGTTTTGATTATTTTATACTCAGGTGTTGCAGGGTGTCTATAGTTGAAGAGGGCCAGTACCTCAACTGTAAAAATTATTTATTTTTACAACACTGCCATTTTACACATGCAAATTGATAAGTTCATAAACATAACCCATCTTTTTCATGAAATGGAAGGTTTTTACTGGAAAGAGGCACCAGAAAACAATCACTTGCAGGAATTTCCAAAGCCAATCACTTTTCAGGTGATTTGAGAATGCAGTGAAATGTCCTGTTCTCTGCATTCTCACTCAGAGTTTAGATCACTTGTATAAAAAGGCATCCACGAATCCCTAATCCTATGGAGAGAAAGCTTTACACCAGCAAGCTCTGCCCACCTATGAGGATGGGAATACACTGGGTTGTGATGGGATATGATGTTTGACCAACAGCCCTGATCTTGGCTCACTTGAGTTCTTTCAGGGAAAACTACCTTCTTCACCCACAAAACCTACTCTGTGGTCAGAGGCGGAGGACTGGGCTGTACGTGAGGCTGTGATCGTCATCTTTTACTGTCACAGACAACCTTATTATAAGTTTTCCTTTTAACATCTTTCTCTAAATAGAGACACGCAGGCATGTAGCAAAAGTGTCCTGTACTGTGTCACAGGAGAACGAGCTTTCTGCGGACTGGTTGTTAGGAAGCAACTTCGCAGTACAAGCTGGCACCTCATTTAAGTCCTTGGCTGGATTCTAACAAGCCACTTTATGGAAGGCGTGATGATGTATGGCCTTGCCCAGCACCCTGGCTTGCATTTTGACATCGCCCACAATTCTACATATCCAGTTTGCTCCTATCCAGAAATAACTCTTCTCCCTTCACCTTTGGTCCTCAAGGTTGTGTCCTGATCCCAATACATCTGTGTTTAGGGCAAAACTGGAGGGGTCGTCAGTTAATCTTATGCATGACAGTTAATTACTCCCCGAAGCCTCCTTTTCTTCTTCCTGGCTGGACAAAGGAGTGGCAAGTCTTCCTTTCTGCTGGCAGCCTCTCCCATGTCTTGACTGGCTTTTTTATTTATTCCCCTGGTTGTTCTTTCTCTTTCTGCTGCACTGTTTTTGCAGGAGAGGACTTGGGGATTTATATTCAAGGATAAGTGAAAAATAGTCCGTGTTCTGAAGAATACTTTCCATGGGCATTTTAATCTCCATGACCCTTAAAACCTCTGCACAGGACTCTGCTGCTAAAATTAAATGACTGCTTTCTGGTCTCAATTTTTCATTACAAAGCCTGTCTTTGCCTCATACTGTTCCTATCATGGATTGGTTTCAGAGTGGCCCTCTTTTGTCTTGTACATATCCATTCATGCTCAGTATTTTGCCAAGTAGTTAAATTTTGGCTGCGTGTCATTGGCTATTATTTCATTTTCCAGTTTTTAAAGTCATGTGACTATAGATTTTATAAGAAGCATATTTTCTGTAGAGTCTTGGTCCAAATTCTGGTGATGGTATCTGTGAGGATGACGATGGTGATGCTGCTGCTGAGGAGAACCATTTTGCCTTTAGGGGCAGTGAGACCTCCTGAGTTGAAATAATATTCTTAAGGCCTCGCTGACTTTGGTAAGTTCTCATTCATATTGAACCAGTTCAAGTTGTGGATTTTCTTACAGTGTCTCTTAACCTCTGAGCATCGCTATCTCTGCAGTGGCTGGAAATGTGGATGGACGTGTTTGTTAGGAAGTCCACATGCGTGGTAATTGATAAGTATTTGGGAACTCAGTTGAGGGTTGTCTGGTCTAAACACCATGCACCATTTAAGAAGGACTTGGTGGATAAGGAAGGTTTCAGTGTAACTTAAGAGGGGACAATCACTTCAGGATTAGCTCTGCAATGGAAAGGGAAGTTGGGGGGAACCATGGCATTCATCGATCAGTCACAAGGCTACTGTGGGTGTCAGTGTGTGGACACTCTGAAAGAAAGGCAAACTAGTCAATTACACTGTGTTGTTTCAAATAATGTTTCTGTTTTACAGATGGGCATGCTGAGGGTAGACAGTTTTATACCATTTGCCCAATATGCAGAACTTATCCAAATTCAAATTTAGGCTATGTATATTGCTCAAAAACCTGACAATGTCCTGGACCATTCATCAGAGGGAAGGAATTCAGCACACACCTATTATTCCCCCCTCTTGGGTCCCTTAAAGGTGGCCCTGGTATTTGGTATAAGGCTTTCCCACAGTCGCTGCTCTTTAGCTTCATAAATGTACATTTCTTACAGAAGTAGCAAAAATCATGCCTTAGTTTTCTCCGAGGTCAGCATAAGCAGGCGTGACATTTGGTCTGAGTTTAGTCATATACAAAGTTTATTCCTGGCTTACTACCTGGAAGGGCAGGAAAATGAAGGAGTAAGTATTTCCTCAGTGGGTTCCCAAGGACTGTGAGAAGATAAGCAATAGTCTAAGGACCTCCCCTCCACCACCACCCCCGATGAGCTGCCTAGCACTGTGGAAAAGGTGGTAAGTGGAAAACTTGATTTGCCACACCAGGCAAACATCCCTGCAGCAAGGATAGGACTGAGCTGCCTGTGTAATTTATCTCTGAAGTGGGATTGATAATACATTCCCTGCCTCCCACACTGAGTTGAGCGAAGATCAAATGAAAATGAATGTGGGAGAGTTTTGTGCAGTAGAAAGGGTCAAATGGGAACAGTCAGGTGGTGCTGGTATATTACAGTGTCATTGTAGTTACCACTAACTCTTTTAAGGAGAGGAAATTGGGGTGCAGCCCGGTTCCCCACCTTTGAAAAATCTGGACGATACTCCTTTCTAGTGAGTATTCTGCAAGTATTATCTATTACCCACCGTCCATCCCCTGGTTGGCTCTAGATTAGCAACTCAGTATACATTTTCTCATTTAATCTTAGCAAAGCTTTCTTATCTCCATTTTACAAGACTGAGGGTTAGAAGGGTTAGAGGATTTACCCAAACTCAGGCAACCAGCATAGATCAGAGCTGTGGGTATTACACCTGGATTCTTCACCCCTTACTGTGATGATAGAGAATCTCCCTTGGATCAGTAGGAATGATTGTGAGCTCCTAGCTGCTTCCTTCCTGGGATGGAAATAAAAGGAAATACTGAGAGTCTATCTGTATGTTTGCACTCTGGTAAATGTTCTTACTCTGTGACTAGAGACCAGGCATGTTCAGGAACTCACCCTCCTTTGCAGGGTCCCTGGTTTCTGGGTGGTTGCCCACTGTAATGTGAAACACAGAAACCATTTCTCTACATGAGAAGTTTCCAAAATTCTGCTGGTCCAAGCTCTTTAATGTGATGGTGTATTAAATTGTAAAGTGGTGTAGGTTCTAGTGTTTTGATATCATTGCTTAGTATGTTTCTGATTTATGGCTTCAGATAACAGGTCGTATTTTCAACTCCTGGATCCTTGTGAGGGGACTCGTCACCTTTGTCTATATTCTTCAGAGAGGAGCTTAGGCTGTAAGAAATGCTTTGCAGACTATAAAATTTTAATTTTAAAATAATCTAGTTCACTGTCTCAAGGAACTAATTTGACGCAGTGTGTATATATTTTGTAAAAATTCTTTGGTGAAATTACTCAGCCTAACTGCTGAATCAGTAGGTGTATTTATTCATAAGCAAGAAAAACTGTCTCTAGATAACTTGAGTAAAAGGTAATTTATTAGGAAAGATATTTGTCCCAGATATATACTATCTCTGGATAATATTTTCTACAGAGTTCAAGACAGTGTACTACAGTGACTCTTGCACACCCATATCTATAATACCACAACTTATAATAACTAAGCTCTGGAAACTAAACTAGGTGCCTATTAACAGACAGAGAAGAATCTCTAGATAACTTGAGTAAAAGGTAATTTATTAGGAAAGATATTTGTCCCAGATATATACTATCTCTGGATAATATTTTCTACAGAGTTCAAGACAGTGTACTACAGTGACTCTTGCACACCCATATCTATAATACCACAACTTATAATAACTAAGCTCTGGAAACTAAACTAGGTGCCTATTAACAGACAGAGAAGAAAATATATAATATATATATGTGATTTGGCCATAAAGAATAGTGAAATTATGTCATCTGCAAGAACATGGATAGAATTGAGACCACCATAATGTTAAGTGAAATAAATCAGACACGGAAAGTTTAAATTTCACTTGGTTTCTCTTATAGGAGAAACATAAAACATAAACAAAAGAGTTAAACAAAGGAGAGGTAGTAGGAAACAAAAAGACAAAAGGCAGACTTGTTGGAGAAGGTGGAGTGGACGGGGGAAGGGATAGGAAGGACGGTGGGAGAAGAGACCGTATGCTGTACCCGTGTACCAGTCCCCCAGACGGAGTGTGCGAGGTAGCTATGGTGTATTGCAAGCACGCACTAACAAAAAAGAAAGATGTGGATTCCCCAGACTTAGTGGAATGTGGACCACGGTGGAAAGGGCAGTAAGAAGGGGCCAGGTGGGGGTTCTGGAGGATCATCTCGGGAGTGGGCAGATCTGGCCCTGTCTTGTCATCATCAGAAAAGAGAACTAAAACCATCAGTTTTCAGTCTCTGAGGGGCCTATTTTGGGTCAAGTGCCTGCCCATTGATTTGGGAAGGACAAGGAAGTTGATCAACAGCGCCACCGAAGTGCTGCTAATAGGAGAGAGGGAGTGCCCCAAAAGGAAATTGGGGTGTTGTTTTCAGCACAAAATAGGTAAATGTTTTCTCAAGAAAACAAAACTAATAAAATCGCTATGATTCCCTAGTGTTGGATAAAGCATAGGGTGGAAAAGTAACTCCAAAGCCACTAGAAAGATGTGAGCTGGCGTAAATTTTCTCAACGGTAGTTTGTCAATTGATACCAAAATCTTTTACAATGGTTAGATCTTTTATTCAAGCAGTTTCATGTATTGACACTGGCAGCAGTCAGTAAGTGGGAACTGCTCCACTGGATGTTCCAAATGGTGTTTTTCTGTTATTGTGAGTAGGGATTGAAATATATCTAACAATGGGTATTGGTGAAATCATAGCAGATAGAAGTTGCGACAAGGAAGCATGGAGATTGTGATTGTCTTTGATTTGCTTGATTGATTGCACATTTTAAAAGGATGATCCTGTTAATCTCTGAAGCTCAAGACATCTCTTTCAGACATTCCTTTCTCGATTGCATTCTGTCTACTCATCTAATTCTAATTAAACCGTTCCTTATTGTCTCCTTATTTCTTAATTCCTTAAAGCATCAGCAATCCTGCATGTTGAGGTCATGCTAAGTTTCTAAGAAGTGCTTGTGAGCTAACCTGGGACCCCTTCTACCTGCCAATACCCTTGCTTCGATAACCAAAAGACAATGCATTTTTTCTGAGCCTTGAACTAAGATAAGCTGCCTTAAAATAATAAATATCTGCTATGAAATTACAATTCTCAAAGCCAAATAGTGAGGACTCCTCATGCTTGAAAATGGGAGGTTTAGGGTTTGTGCTAGAAAATGAAATCCTATTCATAGGTCCATTTTAAATTCTGTGCTTGGCTCTTGTTGAATTAGTGTTAATAGAAGGGGAATCATGTTTTTGCTGTGCTTCTGGACATCTAAGCCCAGGAATTAAAAGTTCAGCTCTCACTTTTTCTCACCAAGGTTATCGACCAGCTTCTACAAAGCCAAATATTTGTTTTCTAATGAAAGCATTAGGATATTTGGCAGAGTAGAAGTGTCCTTGCATCTAAAAAAAAAAAAAAACACACAAAAACAAAACAACCCCCCCGCAAAAAAAAACCTGGCATCTGCTAAGTATCCTTGTATAAAAAAAAAAAAAAACACACAAAAACAAAACAACCCCCCCGCAAAAAAAAACCTGGCATCTGCTTTCTTTGAATCAATTTCCAAAGGTTATGCAGTGCATTTTAGTGGTGCTGTGGGACCTACAATGTGTGTGTCTGGAAAATGAGGATGAACATTTTGTATATCTCCCAAGTAGATAAACCTCTGCCTGACCCCAAATGAAGAGATCATAAAGCAAAACGCTATTAATCCAGAAGTGAGGGGGAGGAAATGCCATAATTCCAGAGGTGATATTTGTTAAAATATTGATGGCTTACCACCTTGATATCCTGGATTAATTTTGACCCATGCTTGCTGTTCATCAAAAGATGCATAATTTTGTTGTATTTGGAGCATTTTTGAAAGGAAGATATTTATGATGACATCAACTTCAGTCAGTCAGAGACAGTTAAAAGACTGCAAAATATGCCTTAGCTGGGCATAAAGAAAGCAATTCTGCATGAAGTTGTTCACTGGTGCTTTCTTGATTTTGCTCCTCAGCCTATATAATGAGTACATCTAATGGATAAGAGATTTTCATGTTTCTAAGATTGCGTACAGACTTTAGAGGCCCCATAAATATTTTTATGTTAATGTCATGAGTTGTGCAAATATGTTAAATACTTCAGAATTATAAGTTCATCAAAATAGTTGCATGGTCTCCATTGATTGACTATAATAAGAAACTAGTCCCTGTGCTAGGTACGCCATTCCGTCATAGTGTGAAGTTATGGAGAAGGTCTTCCTTGAAAAAAATGCCTTACTGCAATAATTTTACAGTGTTTTTCGAAGACTTAATGTCTGTGATTGTACCCTTTTATGATCAAGTTCCTCGTAACCATTTCTGATGAAGGTAACGATGCCACAAAATGGTAGTGCAGTTATTGGAACTTGTTTTATGTTGGAAGGGTTCATGATATTTTGTTTCTGAGGGCTGTCATAGCAAAGTAGCCCAGATTTCTTTCATAGTTCTAGAGTCTAGAAATCTGAAATCATGGTGTCAGAAGAGCAGTACTCCCTCTGAATGTTCATAGGAAAGTCTTTCCTTGCCTCTGCCAATACTTTGGTAGTTGCTTCAGTATCTGGCATTCTGTAGGCACTACAAACTTTACTCCAGAGTGTCTCCCTTGTCATGGGGTTTATTCCTTGTGTGTCCAATTTCTTTCCTTTGACAAAAGTACCAGTCATGGGACCCAACTTAATCCAGTGTGAGTTTATCTTACTAATTATTTTGGCAAAGCCTGTATTTCCAAGTACTGTCACATCCAGGTTTCTGGGGAATCATAAATTGCAGGGCATACTATTATCCCAATATGGGTGTCACTGTATTAGTGAAGAAAGGGCAGGACCGTTACAGTGTTTTTATTTCCACACAGTATTTCTTCCATGTTACAGATGTAAAAGTGTAAATCTGAGACATCTGGTCAACCTAAATTTTTTTGTGAATTCCATATAAAACATCCTTGATTGTGATAAATGTTTGGATAAAAATGAGAAGATGCTCAGTTCTAGGTTTAAGGAATGAATCGGAGAATTTTCATGGCCAAGATTTCCTGCTCAGTCAGTTCAGACAATCATTTGATGAATCGGGGTTGGTGGGGTTGAGATCCCTGTCCTGATGGAAAGGGTACTTGGGTTGAGCCATGGTGAATGGAGAGGACCAGCGGGATGTTGAGAAAAGAAGCTTCAAGACAACTCCAGAGTTAACCAAAGACACTTGTACTTAAGAAAGGACAGTTTCAGAACAAATTCATATTTCACATTATCTTAGTCTACTTGTGCTGTTATAACAAAATATGGCAGGTGACTGATAAAGAATGGCAATTTATTTTTCACCATTCTGGAGACTGCAAAGTCCAAGGTTAGGATGCTGACACATTTGGGTCGGGTGTGAGGTTGATCCCATCTTCCAAGATGATGCCTTCTGGCTTCATCCTCATGATGGGAAGATGTGTCCTCAAGGGCAGAAGAAATAAAAAAAGGACCTAGTTATTTCCCTAAGCCCTTCTATGAAGTCATTAATCCCATTCTCTAGGGCTCTATAATTTAATAACTTCCTAAAGGCTACACCTCTTCATACTAAAACATTGGCCATGAAGTTTCGACGCATGAATTTTGGAGGACATAACACACACGAAACTCTTGTGTCGTCTAGACAAAAAGAATCAGTTGTGATGGCTGAATGCAGGGCCTAATGGCCAAGTCAAAATGACTCTACGACATCTGGCCTTGATTTTGGAAAACAATGGAAATAAATATTTTGGGGCATGCTGTTCCTAACAATAATATGGCCACATGTACAGACCATGGCTGCATGATGGGGTAAGAAAATAAGATGAGGCTCCCAATATTTTCTTGAAATACAATGAACATATAGCTCATCGTGCTCATTCTTGATTTCAGTGTCCTTCAGAGCTCTTTCCTCTTTGTGTTTGACTTTTTGCTCTTTCTTCTTAAGTTAAAATTATATGAAGATTTGCTTGGAAATACAGAGAGCTTTCATTACAATATGCTTTATTGCTAATAGCAGCTCAGACACTGTCTACAAAGGATTACTCAGAAACCTCTTCATAGAAATGAACCTCCTGTCTAAAAGTTGTCTTGCTGATTCTAACTTTATACTGATGCATGTATGAATTGTCCTGTTAGAAAAAGAGGACTCACTTGATGTTTCTGCTACCACTGAGTAATATAGTCTTGGGAATCTCATGGTGTTGCTATGTATGACTTAGAAGAGTAATGTCCTTTATTCTCAGTCGTATGGGAAGGGCATTAATATGAAGCACATCCACTAATGTCACAATAGGCTTTGTTGGATCACCAGGCAGGAGACTCTCTATGTGCACTCTCTATGTTACCAATTACTTTAAAATGCAGTAGCTCTTGCTATAGTAATACTTGGGTGGTGATAGGCATGGGATTGGTTGCTTTGCACATTATATCTCATTTAATGTTTTAATGAAATGCCTTATAAGAAAGCATTGTTATTATTCCTGTTGTACCTAAAGTAATTATAGATAAATTAAATCACCAGGAGGTCACATGCCTATCCATTGACAAAAGAGAAATTTAAACCTAAAAATTCAACTTAAGTCTATACTTTAAAATATTATTTGTGTGCAGCTGCCTCACAAGCACAAGATTCTGAGTTTGATCCTGGTACTGAAAAAAGAAATATTATAAACTGCCTCCCAAAGCAATCTTAGTATTAGCTCTTTGAACTGATAGCCTTTAAAATTAATATATTTATTGTTAAATCTGTGAAAAACATTTCCAACATTGTAAATGCATATCTGTGTACTATATACAATTTTATTCCCCACAAAGTGATCACCCTATACATGCTATTCTGTAATATTAACCCTGCTTAATGTATATGTGAGCTTTTCTTCTTGCTTTTATTTTCAGCCTTTGGAATACATGGACAAATGTTCAAGTTGAATATAGAATTTGCTATCACATTTTTGCCTGCTCACTGCCTCATTATAGCCACTTGAAACACCTTTTTGTTTTATTATTTAGGGCCTCGGCCCCATAATGTTATGTATATGCAGTGATGTGGAAACTCCTTATACTGGAAACTGGTCTTGAGCATGGTGAAAGCCCACATGTTTAAAGATGCTGGAAAAGTTAGGGTCGGTCTATCCTCTGTCCTCCTTAACCTGCTGAGTCAATGACACTTAGTCCTAGTTCTCTTTTCTAGCGAAAGGTGAGGGTGGCTGTTCATGCCTGCTGCCTCACAGTGCTATATAACACAGATTCAGAGCCTGCTACACTTCCTTACCCACAATGCAAATAGGGTCCAGCTGTCACTTAAAGACTGTGCCCAGGCCCCTGCAGCTCCCCTGTTGGCCTCTTTCTCACTCCATCCCGCAATTACAGCATCCTGCTCATGTTTCACTTTGCAGTTACCCCGTGCTTGGGGCCACATCAATCCCTGTGTCTTGAATTTCCTCTCCCTGAACTGTATGTATTCCTATCCTCAAAGATCCAGAATCCTGCCACATTCTGAAAACATTTCTGGATTCACCCAAATGGAAATCCCCCCCTGCCACCTTTTTTAACCTGTTCTCTGGTTCTCATCGCCCACAGATGTCTTTAACTTCTCTTCCCTTCTTTCATTATTTTCAGTACCTTTTTCTTTCATCTCCATTTGCCATATACACAGCAGTTTCTCTACAAATAACTATTTAAAAATAAACTCTATGAAAAGTTCGGAGGTGTGCTGTGCATGCCCTTCAGCAAGGAACAACTAGACTTCTGTTTTGCAAAGTTCAGATGCCTCACTCATTAGGTAATTGTCAAGCTGCCTGTTTGAATAGTCTCCAACACATTATAAATGTTTGGATAGAATCACCATCGATGCACAGTCATCGCAGAGCCAATAAAACATGACCTTGACTTCCTCTTCTTTATGTGCATGTTTCCTACAACATCATCTCTGAAGGCATCAGGAGAAAATGGTGAACAGCTGGGAGGAGGAGGTGTCCTTCACACACGCTATATTTGGAACTTATAGAAATCAGGGTTGGTGGAAATAGCCAGTATGATTTTGTGTCACTTTCATGGGATAGAAATGATTTCAGAATTATGTACTGGTTGCTATTGTCTCGAGGACAGGGGCTCACCCATGTTGATATGAGTAGTGTTAGGAAAATTGTAGGGGAGAGTTTCTCGACCGCAGCACAGTTGACATTTGGAGCGGGATAGTTTGAAGTTAAAGTAGGGAATCTGTGCACTGTAGCATGTTTAGCAGGATCCCTGCCTTCATTCCATGACCTTTGTTCCCCTTTGGCCCTTCACCAGATTGTACCAACCAAAAATGTCTGCAGATGATGCCAAATGACTCCTAGTGGAAGAAATTTCTCGCAGTTGAAATAGGGGTTCAGTGAATGTTTGTTGAGTGGACTTGTAAAAATTACCAAACTTTCAACCTTATCAATCAGCTTTCTTTTTGTCCATACAGAGAACCATTAATCCACTTCAGCGGGCACAAAAGGAAAAAATGACAATCATAAAAATATATGCACCAAATACTATTGTACCCAACTATAGAAAACAAAGATTAAGGGACATGAAAAACGAAATAAGCATAAGTACTAATACAGTTGTAGTGGGGGACCTCAGTGTCCCACTGTCACAAATAGATCATCCAGACAAAAAATCAACAACAAAATACTAGAATATCAAGCTTTTGAACAAATGGACTTAATATGTCTACAGAGTGTTCCACCCCACAAAATCAGAATATATATTATTTTCGGCTGCACACGGGTCGTTCTCCAAAAAGTGGGTGAACGTTGAGGCCATACTCTTAAGTGAAATTAATAGGACACATGTGTAAACACCAAATAGTTTCTCTGGTGTGAAAGTCTGAAAGTATAAATAAGGATCAAAATGTATAATTGATATTGGGTAATAGGAAGAATAGTTATAAAGTGGGAGGGGTAGGGAAAGGTAAGAAGGGAAAAGAAAATATATGAGAAATGGAAAAACATGGAAGCAAAGTCTTGTAAATAGATAGGGTGGAGGGGGTGAAGAGAGGGCAGGGGAATGGGGAACAAAATAAGAACCAAGATATGTTATGTAAAAGTACAAGATCCCAATTGTGAATGTATACTGAAATTGTACCAATAAACTTAATGGGGGAAAAAAAAAGAAATGCACATGTTTCTCAATACCTCATTGATGGGTAACAACTTGCTGTGATATACCTGAAAAGTCCAGCCTCCCTTTTGTAATACTTTCTTTTTATGTACCCAAGATTGAACTCAGGACCTTGTGCTTGTGAGACAGGTACAGTGCCACTGAGCTAAAATCCTAGCTGTAATACATTCTTTTTTTTTTTTTTGAGTTTATTGGTGCATTTTAGGGATACAGTACAGTTACGTTCATTGTTGGGATCTTGTACCTCTACATGAGAAGTCTTGGTTCTCATTTTTCCCCTTGTCCCTGCCCTCCCTTCACCCCCTTCTCCCCTCCCCATTTACCAACACTATATTTCCATCTTTTCATTTTCTCACATTTTTTTTCTTTTCCCTTATTACCCTTCCCCTACACATCCCACCTTCCCTACACCTTTAGCCCTTTTCTTCCCATTTCACAATGTCAGTTATCTGTACTATTACAGTTTATTCACACCAGAGAAACTATTCAGTATTGACACATGTGTGACTTATTTATTTCACTTAGGAGTATATCTTCAATATGTATCCATTTTCCTATGAATGAATCTAATTTCTCATTCTTTATGGCTGAGTAATATTCCATTTTATAGAAAAACCACATCTTTATCTAGTTTCCAAATGATGGGCAAATGGGCTGTTCCCAAATTTTAGCTATTACAAACTGTGCCACTATAAACATGGGTGCACATACATCACTGTAATATGATTCTTTTAGTTCTTTTAGAAAGATAGCCAGCAGAGGGATGGCTGCGTCAAATGGAACCTCCAGTCCCAGCTCTTGGAGGTATCTCTATATTGATTTCCACAGTGGTTGCACCAGTCTGCACTCCCACCAACAATGGAGAATACCAACAATGGAGAAGGGTTCCTTTCTCCCTACGACCTTGCCAATATTTGTTATTGTTTGATTTCTTGATAGCAGCCATTCTTTGTGGGGTGAGGTGGAATCTCAGTGTTGTTTTCATCTGCATCTCTCCAATAGCCAGTGATGTGAAACATTTTTTCATGTATTTATTTGCTGCTTTTCTTTGTAGAAGAAATGTCTATTCATTTCAGATGCCCATTTTTGAATTGGGTCTTTATATTTGGGAGGGCTGATTGTTTTGAGTTCTTTATATATTCTGGATAATAGTCCTTCATCTGAGGAGCAGCTGGTACAAATTTTTTCCCACATTATAGTTTGTCTCTTATGTTGATGGTTTCTTTTGCAGCGCAGAAGCTTTTTAATAAGATGAGATCCCAGTTGTTGATTCTTTCTGCTAGTTCCCATGCTACTGAGGATTTCTTCATAAAGTCTTTTCCTATGCCATTGTCTTCCAGAGTTCTGCCTAATGCATCTTCCAGCAAGTTTAGTGTTTCTGTTTTAATATTTAGATCTTTCATCCACTTGAATTTTAATTTAGTGCATGAGCCTGAAGTGAGGTAGTTCAAGTCCTAAAAGAAAACAACCTCCAACCTAAACTGATGTATCCTGCAAAACTCTCTTTCAAAATGGATGGGGAAGTAAGATACTTCCATGACAAAGAGCACCTGAGAAACTTCATGAATACCAAACCAGTGCTACAATTAATTCTAAACAATATCCTAGAAAAAGACAATGAAAATAACACCACCATGAGGCCCAACAGACCAAATCAAATAGACAAGGCAAGAAACTAAAAGGAGAGGGGAGAAAGTAAAAAGAGTCAACAAAAGGACAATCACATGACAATAATGTCAGTACATATCAGTTATAACCATCAATGTCAATGGCCTCAATTCACCAATCGAGAAATAGACTGGCAGAATGGATTAAGAAGCAAAATCCAACAATATATTGTATACAAGAAACACACCTAGTGTAATACATTCTTAAAGGTTGTGAAGGTGTCTCTCTACCCATTAGCTCATCCATATAATTTGGCATTTTCAAAAATATTACCCATTAAAGAAGATTATTTTTATTTTTTCCAAGTAAAAGTGCATTCCAACAATTCTAAGCACACAATTATTCATGATTTATTATGATTTATCCTAAGCGCAGAATGACTTAACTGTTTACACTTGAAGCCCAGCTATTGCATGAAGTAAGATATACTGATTTATACTATAATCATTGGTGAATTGTTGCTAAGTGACTATATACATTGTGTTACATGTTTGGGGGAACGTTTTAAGGCTTCTAAAGCATGGGCAAGTATATCAACACCTCAGTGTCATGTCTTGTTGAGATTTCTTTTAACTTTCTTTTTGATCACTATTGCCAGTGTGATGAACAGCCTCAGCTTTGTGGGATATAAACATGGTTTTCTTTTTCTTTGTGCATTGCTAGCCAGGACATTAGGATGCATATTCACACACACACGCACACACACACACACACACACACACACTGATCCCTTAATAATATGTCAAGCAGATTTTTCAACTTAATGGTCACTCTTAGTTGTCAGAATATCAGTCACAGTTGACATTAATGCCTCAGTTATTTTGTGTTTGTTTTGATACTGGAGATTGAACCTAGGGCCTTCACACTGAGGTGCATTTCCAGCTCTCTCTCTCTCTTTCCTTCTCTCTCTTTCTTTCTTTCTTTCTTTCTTTCTTTCTTTCTTTCTTTCTTTCTTTCTTTCTTTCTTTCTTTCTTTCTTTCTCTTTCTTATTATTTTTTTAATTTGGAGACAGGCTCTCACCAAGTCACTAAATCATACAAGCTGGGCTTGAATTTGTGATCCTCCTGCCTCAGCCTCCCAGAGTGCTGGGACTAAAGGTATGTGCCACTATGCCTGGATAGTTATATTCTTTTTTAAAAGCATAGATCTCATAATTCTTTGAAAGTTTCTTCTCTTTCCTTGCTAGTCAGAGTTGACAAAAGGGTTCCATTGTTTCTCTCCCATTTCCACCCTGCTCATATCTTTTCCCAGTTCTGTTTTGCTCGGGTACTCAGGGACGTCTGTCAAACACTCACATTGGCTGTCTTGACAGACATTCAACTGGGGAAAAAACTTCACCCTCCCTTTCCTAGTATTGGCAAATGCTTTTCTTACCAAGGACAGGTGGCTTTGTGCTGGAGCTCGGCAGAAGATATTTGGCTCTCACAATGCATTTATGTTCTTAAACTCCCTTCCTCATTGCTAGGTTTCTCTTGAGACCTATACCTGCCCTGATTACAATTACATTTGTGATAGATACTGTAAAATACGGAAGTGTGGTTAAAACATTTTACTGTGCAGTTTTCAATTTTAATATCATTGATATTTACAAAATAATCTGTGTTTTCTGTATCAGAGGAGCTCACTAGTCTTTCAATGAAACTGCCCCTGTTTTTCCATATCTCAGTGCGATGAGTGACCCATTTTCAAAGCAAGTGTGTTCTGAGAGCTTTTGTTTTGCCTTTCTCAGAGACAGAGATAGTTTCTCATGGACCCAAGCAGGCTTTCTTAAATGGAGATTTATAACATCAAAAGGGATTACATGAGAACAAAGTAATTATCCCTCACGTATGAATATCAGCCCAATTTACAAAAGAGTGAAATTAAACATTGCAGTTAATTACAGAGACAGTCTCAACTTTGTGGACCAATTATGGCTCATTGGTTGCAAGCAACAGATACCAATTTTCTCTCTACTGAGTAAACTAAAAGGACACATGTTAGCAGTTACCAGGGGAGCTTACAGAACTGGCAGGTAAAAAAGTCATGTTGGTAACCATGAGGCACCAGGCATCTAGGAGATTTCTTCCAGGGGAGAAATAAGTTCCAACAATATCTTTTTTAAAATTTATTTATTTATTTATTTATTTATTTATTTATTTATTTATTTATTTATTTATGGTGGGGATCGAACTCTGGACATTGCGCTTGTGAGGCAGGCGGTGGCACCACTGAGCGGAATCCCTGGCCCACAACAATGTTTTCTGTTTGTCATTTGACTATAGCCCAAGGTCGCTGAAGGGCTCTTTGGCCACAGTCAGGCTGTGCATCCCCAGCCTGAACCCATCTGGCAGGAAGACTGGGATAGAAACTGTTCATCATCCACAGCAGGCAGGCAGTGCCCCAGCTGATCTGGCAGCAATGGTATAAAATGGGAGTTCTGTACCTGTGGGAACATCCCTCTTAGGACAGGGAGGCCATGGATTAGTGTGTAGGCCATGATCTCCGGTCCCTTTGCACCCTGAAGCTGGGGCTTGCAAACTGCAGCTTGATCGCTGTTCCCTTCTATGGAGGGTTTCAGAGCTGCTGTGGGCTGTGTTCCAGGGTGGCTTTTGGAGAGCTTCCCTGCCTTCCCTCTCTTAAATGTAAGGAGGACCCACCCTGCTGTGGTCATGTGCATCATGATGGTATCTACCGGCGTCTGTGTCCAGGCTGTGCTGTCCTCTCTGTACCCCTTGACTCTTCTGTCCCTCACGTTTCCTTCCCATTTGTAAAGATCCTGTCTCCAGTGCAGCAGTACTGTTCTCTCCACTTCCTAGACGCCTCTTCTCTTCTTCTGTAGATTTCCTCTTCTCTTGCCTCTTGAAGTCCTTGTCTGGTAGCCTAGTTTTGGACTCAGTGTCCATTCATGTGGTCTTAGATTTCTTTTCTTCCGTCCCCTTTCATTCCCTTTCCTACCTCCATCCCCTCCTTCCTTCCTTCCTTCCTTCCTTCCCTCCTTCCCTCCCTCCATCCATCCGTCCTTCCTTCCTTCCTTCCTTCCTTCCTCCTCGTCACTCCCATGCTTGCTGTCTCTGCCCCTATGATGTGAACAGTGGAGACTGTGGAAAAGTAAACATCTTGGATTTCTTAGGGATTACACGTTCCACTCTGGCTCCCTGACCACTGATATCACCAACACCACCCTCCACTTTCCTCTCTCTCCCTACCTGTACAGAGGAAAATCTCCCAGTGTTCCCGAGCACCACTGTGATTAAGGGAAACCATGCTTACTACGTGGGAAGAGAGTAAGTCTCGTCTTCTGGTGCAGCACACTTTCTGTCCTACAAAACACCTTTTGCACACACACACACATCCCAGGCTGACCAAGTGCTGGACTGCAGATACTGACATCTGTCAGCCCTGACATAGCAACTGAAGGACAAATGCAATCTAAGCATGGAGGCAAGGCACCCCCGCCAGTACAGAGGACATCTGCAGGGAATCTATGGCAACAGATGTTTTCTGGGGACACATAAAATCATCAGGGAAATCTGAGAACCCAGCTCAGAAAATGGACCTAAGAGATAAATAAAGGCATCAGTGGGATCCCAGGAAAGGAACTCCCTGCTCTGTATGCTTCTTTGAGCCCCACGGGCACCGTCGCTTGCTGCCATCAGGGTCTTTACTCCTGGATATCTGGAGACACCTGTGCACCCTGGACTCTGTCCCAGAATTCTGCCTTCATTGCTGCACAACCTCCATGCATGGTGCTTGACCGATGCCCTGCCTTTGCCCTCAGACCGAAGCCTGCAGCAGTGTGAAGGATGAACGGATTATGTTCACAGAGGCAGGAGCATGACTGGAGCGAGAAAAAGCAGGTCTTTTCAGCAGGGGGTTGTAGGACCAGCTGAATGCTGGGTGGGCACCAACTGTGCTCCACTCCAGGTTTCCCTTCACATATTTAAATAAGTAAATAATAAATAGCTGAAGGTGACCAGCAGGCCTGCGAGGAAAAGCAAACACCACAAAGCACCCAGATGGAAACACGGGTGTGTGTCCTCATGAACTGAATGTAGCCAACACTTTTCCATAGAAAACACAAAACAGTAACACCTCAGTTCATGAACCCTTCAGTTCGCAGACTCCCCATCAGCTGACGAATGACTATAGCCATCTCCCCCGTATCGTAAAACGAATCATAAACCGAGGTACCACTAGAGTCCTAAACAGAAAAACGTGGATGAACCTGATTTCATCAAAATTTTACAAAATTCTTCCTTGAAAAATATATTAAGGGAATGAAAAGACAAGCCGCAGACTGGGAGGAAGTGTAATAGTAACATACATACATATATATATAGATAGATAGATAGATAGATAGATAGATAGATAGATAGATATATACACACACACACACATACACACACACACACCCTTCTGCATCTATTTTATATAAATGGGAAACATACATTATATAATTTATGGTATACACAGCATACTACATATGGTACATTTAAGTAGTAAGCATGTTCAATAATTTATGTACTATAAATTATACATTATGTGTGTATATTTAAATATGTGATATCTGTACTCAGTGCTTGGCTTGCGTTTTTGTTCTATTAAGGGTATCTATGGGAAAGCATTTTTCTTCTTTAAAATTCATTTTATTGGTATACTTTTGGTGCACATCATGATCGCATTCATCTTAGGGAGTTTGTACCTGTACATGATATATCTTGGTTATTCTTCTTTGGCCCATTCCCCTACTCTCCCTTCCAGGCTTCTTCCTCTCCCAAAGACATTTCTAACTTTAATGAGGGACATTGCAAATGATTTGTATCCAGAAAACAAGAACTTCTATAGTTCAGTATTAAAAAGGCAAACCCCCCAAAAATTGATGCTCAAAGTTTTAAAAATACTTCAGAAAG
Organism: Fukomys damarensis; assembly: GCF_012274545.1. Taxonomy (NCBI): domain Eukaryota; kingdom Metazoa; phylum Chordata; class Mammalia; order Rodentia; family Bathyergidae; genus Fukomys; species Fukomys damarensis. Next base: position 17,309,558 of record NW_022900946.1, on the reverse strand, counting down.
AAAGAAATACTTTCTGAAAGAAAGAAAGTACACAATTTATCAATAAAGAGGAAGAAGGAGGCTCAGCACAGTGGCCGGTGAACTACAAATTTAATTCCCAAAAACATTAGAACAGCACTGTATGGACAGCATTAGGAAGAAATGTGGAACCAGCAAACATCTTGCATATTCCTGGTAGGTGGTATCATCTAAATGTTACGGGAAATTGCCAGGCGAGTCCTCGATCAGTAAACATAGATTTGCTACAAGGGACTGAAATTCCTCACATCAGTATTTTCTCAAGAGGGTTGGAAACATATCTGCATAAAGACTTCTTAAAGGATGATCATTCCAGCTCTTTGTAGAGACAAAAATAAAAAATAAAAATTAAGCAGCGGCTTGTTCACTTGGTGGAATATTACCTAAAAGTGAAAAGGGACGGATAGCTGATATGTGTGTTGCTCTGTATGGACACGTGGGTACAAACATACGGGCATCATGCTTAGCAATAGACGCTAGATAGAAAAAGAGTACACACTTTCCAGTTCCAATTATATGAAGTTGGTGAACAGAAAACGTGCCTGTGGTGATAACCAGGGCAGTGATTGATACACAGAGACAAGGAGGACAGAGAGAAGGGGACTTTCTAAGGGGATAGCACTGCTGTGTGTGTTCATGGGGTCTTGGGTCATGGGTGTTGACATTGAACTGGGCACTTAAGATCTGTGCTGCTTATGAAACTGTACTTCAGCAAAATCGAAGTTCATCCCAGGTGTACATGAAAGCTGGCCACCTTTCTTTTAGTCTGAGTTTTGCCTGACGTTCGGTCTGAGGGGGAAATTCATGGATTGCACTGAAGAAAGTTAATGCAAAGACCAACTTTGTGGGTTTTTTAACCCCTTTGCCTATAAGCTCCATGAAGGCTGTTATTATGTCCAGTTCATCTGCTTATGGTTTCAGCTCATGGAAAGGGTTCTGTACAAATGCTTAATGGATTTTGCTTTGCTGGTTGAATGACCTAATAGTCAGCTATGACCTCCAGTTTCTTTAGGACCAGCATTCAGACACTGAGGATCTCCCCTGTTATCAAGTCTTAACCCTGAGCAAAGCCCTTCCTGAGAGGATGTTCTAGTTTTCTCTGGAGCCATAGAAACAAGGATAAGTAAGCTTAATGACTGCCTGCCTGAGCTCAGTTGGTTCCTCTTTATTCTCTCTTTGCTGGATGGTAGCAGCACAGATCCATTTTCTTTCTCTTTCCTTTTCCTGAAATCTCAATCTAGAGTTCACACTTGCCTAAAATTTCACCCACTAAGATGTCTCTTGTGCTTCTACTCAAAGCCTTCTTGTCTATCTCTAGGTCATTCTCCAAACCCGGAGGGAGGATTTATGCTTTCTGTATCATCAGTTTGCATGTCCAGTTCCTAGTAAGGGAGACACAGAAATATTAATGACTAAATACTTAATAAACATTGATATCTAGATGATTTACAAGATCATGATCTACCTTTTACAAGATGCAACAAAAAAAGTCTCATTTGTAAAATCACCTTTGGCTGTAAAAGACATCTCCTTTTTATGGGAGTCTTCCAGAACTTCCACTGACTTCAGGGAATCTTATAGAAAGCTGCAAATTATTATCATTTTGCAGCAGTTTGTGCTTTTACAGAATGCAGTTGGGTTCTTTCAGCTGATTTGGGGTGCTTTGCATATTCTCATTTGTGTCCCCATTGCCTCTCTGTTGATTCCAAGTTGACACATATATGAAGTGGGACATGGCTCATGGCATCTCTATAAGCGGAGTAATGTGGCTTTGATGATGCGCTGTGTTTAAAACTAGCTCTGTCACAAAAGAATGATGGAGGGCCTCGGGGGTTTGTTGTTGATGATTTGTTTTTAAATTCTTCTGTTCTTGAAGTGTGATAAGTCCAATTATAATTAGCAGCAAACAGCGGTAACTCTTTGGTCAGGACTGCTTTCGAAGTCCATGGGTCTTTATGATGTCTTCAGGTTTCTATGTCGGGTGACTTACTTGAGATGGCCCAGAGAAGAAAGCGAATTCTGAAGACTAAAAGAGGATCGGCAGGGCAGGAGTTGAGCAATCTTGATCTGCTGCAGTCAAAACCCATAATGAATCCTTGTGGCTTTTCTTGCTGATGAGAGTTCAAGAAGAGTAGCATTTCTGGAATATTGGACCAACTTGGAGAAGAAGAGCACACCACATTCAAAATTACTTGTAAGAAGTGATTTTGTTTCCTCTAATATTCTGCCATTCTGAGTGGATCATCCTCTATGTGTTACCTTTCCTGGGGAAGAAGACAAAATGCCCGATCATGTGTACTGTAGGAAGAAAGGCTGTCAGTACTCTCTGCTGTGCTGCAGAAAAGGTGCTCTGGTGAAGTTATTTCACATGTTGTGTCAGAGCGCTTCTCAAGTTTTAGTGACCGTGGAATTATCTAGTTCTTAAAATGCATATACAAAGTGACAGGTCTGGCTGGAGATGGGGAGTCTTCTGAAAAGGTCACAAAAGGCTAATACTGCTAGTTTGTGAACAACAGCATGAATAGCAAGTGTTTTGTCTTAGGGTATCCGCCAGGAGAAGTGTGCTTCCGTGTGGGTTCTTCCACAGTGAGGTTCTGTCTGGAAGAGAAGTAAAACAGGTCATGATTTGGGGTGAATTGGGGAGCTATTAGTATATAACAGCTAACATGAAAGGAGTCATGACAGTGATCTAATACACATCACAGGATAGGTAGGTGATATTCCTCTTGCCGTTATAAAGCTGAGGGCCAGTGAGAATGAAGGCGTTTAATGACCTGGCTGAGTTGCATAGCCGGTAATCAGGGGAGCTGAATTTGAACTCAGTGTGCATGCAGAGACTGTGCCTGAGTGTTATCCTGCCCATAGACCGTTGCCCTCATTTCAGTTTATTTATTTGGGGTCGCGCCACCTCCATCATCATAAACCCTCCAGCAAATACTGTGTTAATCAAGTACCTGGGGCCAGCCTGACAGTTTCGTAGCTGGCAGGAGAAGGTGACGTAGGTAATACTCCTCCTTGGCGGCTGACATCCAAGAATTCATTTACATAGCAGGAAGGAGCGATCTTCTTTATATCCAGAAAAATATGTTCAAATTTAATTATTTCATTATCTGTGATACTTGGCTGGTGGACGAAATGACCTACGGACAAGGGTAATACAATTAATAGCCTAGGAATCCTAAAATGCCTCTCAGATTAACTCTGTCTTTGTTTTTATGTATGCGTGCTGGATTTTTTATTCAGATAAAATTCAAGTGTGTAATGTTACCCATTTAAGTATACAGTGTGATACCATTTAGCACACTGACAGCTTTGGGTAATCATCACCTCCAATAAACCCACGAAAAGATGCTCAACCCTGGCATAATTGTTCACTAAAGCAATGTCAGTCAAAAACACAAGGAGCTATCACTTCAGATGTACTAGGGCAGCGATGATTGATGATGATGATGATGATGATGATGATGATGATGATGATGATGATGATGGTAGAAATGGAAAGCAATCACTTCTCGGCTTTTGGCTAAGATCAAGTGTGGAAACGTAAAGTAGCAAGTTTTGTCCAGGGGTCAGAAAAACTGAACTTCTGGTGTGTTTCTGGAGGGATTGAGAAGGGACACAGCTGTTATGGGTGAAACTACCTTAAGCGAATATTTCTCAGTGACTTTTGTGACTGAAAAGTTGCTTTCATCCCACTCCGTATTGATTTTCCTCCTTGTCTCCAGTCGTTAGTAGAGGACAGTTCTTTGGCACATCTCATCGTAGTAGCCACGGTGACGTGGTGGCAAACTTCCCATCTTGGAGTAAATTCTGTCCTTGTTCCAGGAAGTAAGACCATTGTCTATTCTTAGCTGGGTACAAGTGGGGAAGCTGAAGAGTTGTTGCCTGATGGATTTCACTGCATTATCCCAGGCGTTATTTTTTTTTTCTGGACTATGTAGGATGTTCTGTATGATTCAGTCAGGAATCTTCTCCCTTGCTCTCTCAAGGCCTTCTGCTTTCACCTGGAAAGAAAGAACATTGCCTCTGTGTGTGTGTGTGTGTGTGTGTGTGTGTGTGTGTGTTACTGGGATTTGAGCCTAGGGCCTTCACATTGAATTACATCATGAGCCCCTTCCCACTCTTTTTAAAATTTTGAGACAGGGTCTTGCTAAGTAGCTTAACTTGCCCAGGGTAGGCTTAAACTTGCAAGCCTCCAACCTCAGGCTCCCTGAGTGCTGAGACTACAGGAGTGCACCACCATGCCCAGCCATTGATGACTTTTGATGTAGATAATGTCTATGGTACGATCAGGCTTTCCCTTAGCAGAAAACATCCATTGGAATCATTGGGCAGAATGATGGCAGGAGGGGTAGGTTGAAACCCTAATTTTGACTCTTCCTAGGTTTATAACTTCAGACAAACTGCTTATTTCCTTGTGCCTCAGTTTCCCCAAATCATACATAGTACTTGATGATTAAACATACAAGGAAAAGGGCCAGAGATCTAGCTCAATGGTTCCATCACCTGCTTTACAAGTGTAAGGACCCAAGTTCTTTCCATGGTACCAAAAAAAACAAAAACAAAAACAACAAAACAAAACCAAACAAACAAACAAACAAAAAACAAGGAAAGCAGGTAATGCAGGAAAGCATTCACTTTAAACACTGGCATGCAGTACTTACTGTCCACCATTATTGTATTTTGACTGTTTTTTTTTTTTTTTCTGACCTATTTGTTCACCCTACTGTAGGGTTCTGGTCTGTTTATACTCTATATCTACTTTATTTTTTTAACTTCTGTAATTCCCTCATTTTTTTCTACAAGCTATTTGCCTGTTTCTTCATGAACTTTTGAACCCTCTCCAACAAGACCAAGAAGATTTTTATATAACTTTTGGCTGTTTTCTTCACATAAATATGGATGACCTAAGAGGGAAGGGACAATGTTTCAAAAAGGCAAAAGATTTGTGTGATCTGAAGAGAAGCCAGAGTCTAGGGACAACGTTTTAGAAGGAAGACAACCATATTGTTCTCTAGTGTAAATAGCACCCACAGAGCCCAGCAGTCTCTGTTCTGCTTTTGATTAAATAAAGAAGTAGAAGTGGGGTTACTCTTACTATTGTGGTGAGAGAAGTTACACTTGCAGAGGCAAGATTGTTCCTGAGGAGGCTTGGCAAATCCAGCTGTGAGTCCAGAGTTGCAGTATATGTTTGTGTTAATGGACGTTTCACTACTTAAACCTTCTTAAAAGCAGGTTTTAGCCCCAGGTGTTATGAATTTCTCTTTCATTGTTGTTTATGCATAGATAGCTGCAAGATAAACTGGCTTCCCATGAGAAGCTCACACCCCCTCCCATTGAGACTGCTAAATCATGTGTTCAGGTTCTTCTTTTTGTTTTTTGTTTTTTATTTTTTGAGACAGGGTCTCACTATGTAGTTGAGACTGACCTGGAACTCACTATGTAGCTCAGACAGGTCTCGAACTCACCTGGCCAGTCCTCCTGTCTCAGCCTCCCAAGTGCTGGGATTACAGGGTTATGCTACCATGCCTGGCTATGTATTCAGGCTCTTAAATTCATTATCTAAATACTAATTTAAGGTTATGGTGGCTTAACTTATACTACCTGTAGTGTTTTTCCCCTTTGGCCAGGGACAGAAAGGACTAGTAGATTATTTAAGTTACAGTCATCATCTGCCTACATCATAAAGCTATTAAAATTTTCATTTTCTAATTTCTTCAAATTTAGGACTGTGATTATTTGATGGCAAAGGAAGTTGCTGCCAAAGCCTTTCCGATATTTCCATATCACGAGGGAGTACCAGGAACACATGGGAATTAATATATTGCACAAAGAGAAATACTAAGAGACTTTAGAGCTAGAAGAACTCTGTTCTATTTTAAATGAAGAGAAACTATTTCAGAGAGAGGAAATGTCTGGACCTCAGATAACTATAAGTGGATGGATGGTCCAGATGAGAACCCTCATGGGCTGTGTGATGAAGAATGGCACTGAATCCTCCCACACCAGGCTTGGAAATGGAGCCGATTGTAGATTCTTGGAAGGGAACTTTGAAATCAAGATACTCAATTTCCCCATTGTGTAGGTAAAATACTCTGTAACTCATGCATTTATCCAAGTGTTTTTTCTGAGTACTTGACAAGAGCCAAATACTTTTCCAACAAGAGATGGCAGCAGTGACCAAGACTGCAAAGTCCGCTGCTCACATAGACCTTCTGTGGCATCCAGGAATCGAGAGTGAACAGGCAAATGATTCATGACCTTAGAAGTTATAGGATCCCAATGGTGTAGGCCCTGCAGTGATACTTAAGATATGGCACAACAAATGGGAGAAAGTAGGACGGAGATAGGATCTTTATGATTTAGAATTTTTTTTCTAACTGTAATGGAGAGACACTGTGGAATTTTCAACAGAGGAAGAATACGGTATGATTTCTATTCAAAGGTGTCTGGCACCTGTGGATAGATTCGGTTATAATGGGTTTGGGATGGGGGAATAGGTGTAGCAATCAATAGGCTCCTTCTGTATGTCAGGGCGAGAAAGATGGCAGTAGCTGCACTAAGAAGGTAAGAGTGGAGGACATAAAGTAAACAGGTATAAGACGCGGGCTGGGCATAAAGATAAGCACATTGCTCTAGACTTAGTATGAGAGAAGAGCAAAACACACTCATCCAGAGAGAAGTTTGCATCCACCTGTGTTACTAATGTCCAAGGTATTGATTAACATCTGTTTAAAAAATAATCTTGGCATCTGCCACAGCCAACTCTGCCTCATGTGACACCTTACCTAAGCCCAGGCTGTGGAGTGAGGTAGATGGAGGGGTAGATCCTGGAGCATCCACCAGCCACTGATTTCCCTGCATGCCCAGTGAGCACAGAATTGAAAGATGTCTTGGTACACAATGGCAGGATGCATTTCCCTGCATGGGACCGCAGTCTTAGACACCGATTCTGCTTTGTTGAGCCACGATCATCTTCTTTTGTGAGACTGTCTGTGAACTTCATTAACCTACTATCGACTTCGTCTTGGTGCATTAATGGGGGCCACACAATATTAAGTCACAGTCTGAAAGGATCTTTGTCATCACAGTGTGACATCTCTCTGCTCCCTGTAACACCTGCTGTTTACCATCTCTCTTCTTTGCTCTCTTCTCCGGGCCAGTGTCTCCTCTGGCAGTGATCACATCTGAGCCAATTTAATCAATGCTTTTGTTCATTTCCAATGGACAGGAGCTCAGTGTTTAGCAGACAAGGGGTACACTAAATCGGGACATATTCTGCCCCATCCTTTGGGTTAAACTCCTCGGGATTTTTTAGGATGGGGAAATTCTCTTGATTTAATGTGTAAGAGGAGAGTTTCTCCTCCACATAGCCTACAGCTTATGAATTTTGAGGAACTCTGGCATTGAAACGGCTGCCCTCCATGAAGTTGCTTTTACTGCCTGTGACTTGAAAAGCCGGGAAGGCACAGACCCCTCAACCTGCTGTCATTTTTGTGCAGGTGCATGTGCAAGTGTCCCTAGAAGCAGAATTTTCTTTCTTAAATATGACTTCTGGCTCAACTGGGGAGCATATCCCTCTGCTTTCTGAAACCTTTCTTCACATTTAGGAATGGGTGCTTTTTATACTGTGGTTCAGAGAAAATTTTGCCTGCTTTGCTGTTTCTTAGATTCTCACTTAGGTGCCCCCTCTGGCAGGGATGATTTCTGTGTGGTTGGAAAGACACCTTGGTGGTGTCGGGGGTCAAGGATGTAAAGTTTTATATCAGTATCCTTCTGTGAGATTTATCTGGGAACATCTTAGAAGGAGTCATAGTTTCTAAAGACTGTACAGATAGGTGGACAGGCTCCTCTAGAAGAAGAGTTCATCTATGCAGGGAACTCCACAGAGAAAGAAGAAGGATCTAGAAATTATAAAGGGGAGAGACGGTAGCAAGCATGATGTATGTGAGATACCTTGTTGAGTCTCTACCTTGCACCATTTTGGACTCTGAGCTGCTGGAGATGCAGAAGCATCTTGTCTCTCTGCAATAGCAGAGTATTTGACATGTGGAACCCCCAGAGGTGAGCAAGCTGCTTGTCTAGAGGGCAGGGGTCCTTCTTTATAGATGACACCCACTTTATGGTAGTTGGATACCACTTTGGAAGAAAATACTTCCAGGCCACCACATGTATGATCACACAAGATTAACCAGATGGCTTTGAATGTTTACATTAAGAATATCTAGACAGTAGCAGAAGTTTTGCTAATGGTAGAAAAGACAGTTCCTCTACATCCAGTCTGAGAACTACCTGGCAAATATTTGGACCAAAGCTATTTCTTCATTTTAATAATGCAACTTACATGAACTTACGTTCTAAGAAGCACTATAAATTAGTGTGCCGTAGTAATTTTGCCATGAGGGTTCAACACTGATCTTATTATAATCAAGTATAGGCAACTGTTTCTGCTAGTTTTTTCCCCCGTAGCTTCCAATTTTGTTGGTTCAGATG
>NW_022900946.1:17293371-17300739 GCF_012274545.1 Fukomys damarensis | reverse complement strand
TTTTTTTTTTTTTTTTTTTTTCTAATAGGCAGACCATCTGTCAGGGAAGTGACAGAAGGCATTCCGAGAGGGCTGAGTTGAATTAAATTAGGAGATAAAAGTAATAATAATGGCTCCCTTCCAAGCGTTACTGCAAAATCTGTCCACTCTTTCCTAACTCCATTGTTGTTAGTTTAATCTAAACCACCCACATCTGGAGTCCTGTTCAGAAGGTCCATCTTTCTGTTGCCTCTGGATCCACTCTTTTTATAATAGTCAGACAAATCTTTTTAATATTCAGATTGGATTATTTCACTGTATCTCTTCTGTCTTCCCAACTGCCAATAAAACTTAGAGATCCAATAAAGATGGATACCTTGACCTGAGATCCTAGTGTGGTCCAGCTTTTTGCCTGGCCTTCTAACTCTTCTGTTTAGTCCTTTGTGCCCAGGGTTCTGACCCTTTCTGACCTTGGAGACAGATGATCTTCTTTTCCATTTTGGGCATCTTATGACCTTATGACACCTAGCAAATTACACTCTTGGGTCAAGTCTCACTTTAGGCTCCTTAGGTATTTCTTAGCCCTACACTAACTAAGTGCTCTAGCCCCATAGTTCTCACAGCATTTATTGTGGATTAATTAGTGTGGCTGCTCGCTACATTGCTGGTTGAGAGGTGCTGTAGAATACATGGGGCTTCCTGTGTGCATTATTTCAGGGAAACACACAGAATCCTTGTGAGAAAGTTGTATGTCAGAATATCTGGAAGGTACAGCCTGAAGTTCACCACCGTTAAATAAGGAAATGAAGGAATTGGGCCTGGGTCTCAGGTTTGTGGTGCCGAGTTCAAGGCTCCTATATTGAAAGTTCTCCACATTCTAAGTGCTGCCTGTTTTATGGTCTAGAAACTCATTATTTGCTCGAGTGGAACGTCATTCGTGAAGTTCTTGAACCTGTAATTATACTTCATCCGTGTTACCTGCCAAACTGTCCGAGGCCTGGACCAAGCCCTTTTGCGTCCAGTTTAAATAAAGGCTTTGTAAAGATGTGCATTAGCTTTGCACAGCCTCAACAGGAAAGTGCCACACACAGGGTGGCCAGCAACTGCAAAATGTATCGCCTCACGGTTCCAGCACACAAAACCCCCAGTAAATATGCCAGCAGGGCCATGCTTCCTCTGAAACCTGCAGGAAAGTTCTTCCTTGCCCTTAGCTTCTGATGTTTTTTTGTAGTGTCTGCCTTTCCTTGACTGGATGCAGCCTAACTCCTCAGTCCACCACCACCGTGGCATAGCATTCTCTCTGGGCATCTTCACAACAGCTCCCTTCTTTGTGTTTCTGCCTCTGTCCTCCAAAAACATCTATCTACCCTATTAGATTACACTTCACTCAATGCTCGTAGCTTAATGTGATTAGTTCTGCAGACTCCATTTGTAAATAAGGGTCACGTTCTCAGGCAACAGAGGTTACGAGTCTGCCATGTCTTTCGGAGGGGACACAATCCAGTCCACAGAAATTGCTCATCCCATTTCATTTATCACCAGTGGGGCTGTAGTCTCCAAACGCATCCAAAGTCCGTAGGCTTAAAGTGACAATGCCAAGTTCAAACGCACACCATAGACTTGGTTTATGAACCTGATGGACGGTTTCCAAACCCTCAAGTCAAAGCTTGGTCAATGGATTCGATCAATTTTGAAAAGTCAGGTAGGGCCTAAGTTTTTGGGTAGGGGTGGCAACACTTCAAGTGTCTAAGCATGTTTCTTATAACCAGCTCTGTGTGTGCAGAAGCAAAAATAGATTTCTCACTGCTCAGCTCCAGAACACCGAGAACAAAGTATCTGATATGCTTTTAAGCAGAAGAGAAGTCATTTTTCATTTTAATTGGTGGGAGAAAGTTCATTATGAAGTGTGCTTCCCTTAGAAGAGTCCCCCAAAGTTGGATATAGTGTCTGCGTTTCTCTCAGCCTCTGCTCTTCCCAGGAATGATTACCAGCCTTGGTTGGTGATTTATAATCACATTTCCAACAAATCCCACTGTTGCTAATGAGTACTTATTTTTCTATACAAATGATTTTTGCTCTTCTTCCTGAGGACAATTAACTAAGAAACTGGTCATAAATTGCTGATAATGATCAGTTTGTCAGAGATGATTGTTGAATGGCGCCATCTTCCATAGTAATTAGATAAAGTATCTTTAATTGCTGATAACAACAGATGAATTGTGGTTAGTTTTTTTTCTTTTTTTATTGTTGAGATAATCATGAAATCTTCCTGGAAGTTCCATCAGGCAGAATAACACCTCTTTTTTTTCTCTCTTTCTCTCTCCTGAGGGAGGGGGAAGGGAAGAAACATTCATCATCTAAAGGCTTCCGGAAAGATAATAAATGTGACAGCTTTTCCAGATTTCAAATAAGATGGCCAGTATTTCTAAAGCAGAAATCAGAGAAAGATCTACCTGGAGCCTTTTTAAGGCAGGTAGCAGGGGTCCTTCTGGGTCATGTTTGATATTTTTTTTCCTTGGGATCACACACATCTTTCACATTTGCATGTAAACTTTGGCTTTACAATGTGACTTCTTTGAACCCTGGAAAGGAATGGCATTTGATTCACAAGATTTCTCACAGCGAGGCTGCTGATTAAGCCTCTAAGCTCAACTGCAGAAAACTCTTAGCTGAGCATCGAAAAGCAAAGCTTCCATACTGCATGTAGATGGAATGGTCTTTGTCCTCACGATCCTAGAATCAATTATCTTATTGATAAACTCAGTAAGACCATTCATTGGAAGGCAGATTTCCTGGACTTGCTATTCACTTTAATTTTGTAAAGGATGCTTAAACTTTACATAGTGAAATGCAGTTTGAATTTAATCTACTTTGATGCAATCTGCTTTACTGACATGTCATGAATATTGTTAGTTTTGGGTATTGCAATACTTTTGAATCTCCTTTATTCTTGTAACTTTTAAAATTTTGTTGTACTTTGCTAGATGGCAACAACTGTTAGACAGATTGCAGTGTCTGAGATTATTGGGATAATTTTGGCAGTTTAGAGACAAGTGGCACCTATAATGACCAAAGACAAAAATACCAAAGGATACCTTAATATCGAACACCCTGGAGATCTGTGTGGTGTATCTTCAAGTTTGCTAGGTTTTGTAATGAGAAAGGAGAAGGAGCATTAGGTACTGCTATCATCAGAAGTCCTTCAATTATAAGTGAAAACATTTGTTTTAAATTTAAATACATGGAAGAAAAAAAGTTTAGATCACAGAACTGGGAAGCACAAGGGAGACATTTTAGCCATAGCTGAAGGTTTCAAGATGTCACCAGGACACTGATATTCTCCTAAACTCCTTTGCCCTCTCATACCAAGCAACAGAAAGCTCCTTCGTTGTATGTCTTCTGAGAAGTTAGAATCTTGTTGGCATTCTAATGAAAATCCCAGAGAAGGCTCTGATTGGCCAGTTTGAGTCACGTGCCTTCTGCCCTGGCAGATCCCTGGGCTGTAGGGCTGGAGTGTTCTTATTGGCTGGGCTTCAGTCTCATTGCCTGTGGAGCAAGGAGACTTGGGAGGTACATAGCTCTGTCTTAACTATATTGATAAATATAGAATAGGGAAACAGTAAATGTAAAAAGACTTGGGACAAGTAGAAAACAACAAAAACAAGCCTTCTGATTCACCTTTGGCGATTAGCCAACTGTGATAGCCAACTTTGCCCTCTTCATTAGTTCCTTTTTGTAGCCCTTGCCTGATTCTGCTGCTATAGTGGATTTTCTGGTACTTTCTGAACACTGTCTAACAGGGTGGTGGTTGTGAGTACCTCACTGAGAGGTATCATATCATTCATATGCTATGATACACCATAGATCATTCCATCCTAAAGGAGTAGATGTCAAATTCTGTTCACATGTGTTTCCAGCCTCATGGCTTCTCTTCCTCCTGCCTGCAGTTCCTCTACCACCCCATCTCCATCAATTTCTCGTGGTACACTTCCGGTTTGTTTCTTCCTAAACTTTTCCTAGCATGAGCCGCAGTCACTTTCCTCTTCCTTTGTGTTCCCATTGAAGCGTGAATCTTTCTTATAATACTTAAAATGTTCTAACTTTAGTGCCGGGTGTGATGGTGCACAACTGTACTCCCAGCACTTGAGAGGATGAGGCGGGAGGATTGCTGCAATTCTGAGCCCAGCCTAGGCTCATAGTTCAAGGCCCGTCTGAACTGTGTACTGAGACCCTATCTTAAAAAATAAGTTCCATCTTTAATTTTACTTTCTGAGAATTTATGCCTTTCTTGCAAACCAGTACTTTTCTGTGATTCATTTTTCCACATTTTTACTAGGGCACATTGGTTATATAGATTAATGGATTTCATTTTGGAAGATTTGTACATGCATATAACATACATTAATTTTTTCCCCACCCCTTACCTGCCTTGTCCCACCCTCTCTCCAGTCACATATTTGGGGAGAATTTCAGTCTGTAATGCGTCTTGATCATATTCATGCCCTATTACCTGTCCTTGCATCTGCCCTTCTCTTCTTCTTATCTAATAATACTCCCTTCTACTTTCTCATCAGTAACACAGTGGCTGTCACTGCATATGTGTATGATTCTGTGGACATTTTCCTGAACCAGACTGAAGAAGAGAGTGAGTTCTTGGGTCACTCCAGTGTCATTTGGATCCAGCTCTGCCTTCTTATGGGAAAGTGAATGTGAACCGTAAATAATAGTTTGGAATAGTGTAGGAAGACAGTCAACTGACTTGAGAGAAATAGATTTCACTTCAATTGGGGACCCAAGGAAAGTTGCCTTTCCTAAACTCTTATACATCATCTGGGCTCAGAGCTCAACTGTAAGAGACTAATGTGAAACAAAGAACTTTCTTCATGTGACCCAACTAAAACTAAATAACTTTTCACACGTTTGTCAAGTTTTATGGAACATCTGCTATGCCCTGGAGAATACATGGTAAGTTAACACATACATGTTCCTGCCCTCATACCTGGAGTTGGGCTGCCCAAGATCCAGCCTAGGAACTGCCTGTGGGATCTCAAGCTAGTTATTTCTTACTCTTTGCCTCAGTTTTCTTATCTATAAAGTGGAGATAAAGAGGTTCTTCATAAAGCGATCATGAAGATCCAAAGAGCACACAGTTAAGCACTCGGCAACTGACAGAATTCCTCAGAGTTGTTGGCTCAGGAAGGCTGCAGGCTGGTGAAACAGATATCAATCATCTGATTCTATGCAAAATGTAAATTATAACCAATCAGAAGACGAGATGCTTGATGTCATGAACACTTCTGATATGGGAGTCTATAAGAGTTTGCCTAATCTAAATACCTATACACCTATTTTTAGGCTAGAGTCAAAATAAACTATTCATTTATGATGATTGATTATAAAATACCAGTTGTATATTTTTCAACCTGGAAGCTACTGTGATTGTCACTGAAATCTCATCTCAAATTTCTGATAAGGCAATTCTCTCTAAAAGCATTTCAGTCCATTTTGGAGGGGCAGAGAGCTTCAGATTCGTGTTCACAGGATGCTGTGCAGTCCTTGCATTTATGTGGGTCATTCAGATCCCAGAAGGACTTGCCTGTCACCATCTAGTAACAGGCCATTTCTGTTCAAGGGAAGACTTTGTCAGTTGCAATGGAGGAACAAGGAGTTCCCACCCTGTTCCTGCCTGGGGCCCTGGTCGGCTATAGAATGCACTTCATTACCCTGTGCTTCTTGTTGAAACAATGGTGTTCTTGTGTGTGGCCAAGCTATCTTCGCATTTTTAGAATTTGGTGAACTTCTAGTACATGTCAGTCACATTAGAAATCTTAACTTTCAGTTGGATTGGACCAGCAGAAAAAGTAATGAACATGCCTTAAGGAGGGCAGCTCTTTTCCTTAAGAACAAGAGGTGGACTAATATCAGAATCCAATCAGAACTGCAGGTAAGAGCTCAGCCATGGGGTGTGACAGAATAAGGTTTGAAAGGCCTCCTTGTACCTGTCTCTCCAGTGCTGCTAAACTGGAAATCATCTGTGAAATAGGTTAATAATAGAGAATCATGAGTTTTCAGTGAAGATTGGAGGCAGTCCTATCTGGAAAGTAATCCAAAGGTTGTCTGGTTTGTGGATATTGCTGAATAAATGCTAGACACAATCCCAGTGCTTCAGTCATTGATGGCAGCTCTACATAAGAACCCTAGAGGATTTTTGAGTGGCATCATTCTTTTATCTTCTAATTTTGTGTTTCTTGGTAAAGGGAATAAGAAACCAAATTGTTATATTCTTGTGTCACATAAATGTATAATTATATGATACATATGCATATAGTTATGTGTATATTTTCCTATCTGTAAATACATTAAATGGACTCACCCATATACACACATAACTATATGTAGTGTCCGTCATATGTAGTATGCAAATATGCAGTATAGAGGATATGTTCTGTTAAGTGTGACACATGATATAACAAAATATTTGTTACGCTATTGGGTCACCTATATTCTTAGATTCTCTGTGCAAATATTTTTCTAATGAAAAATAATGAGTTATTGTTTCATCAAAAGAAAACACATCAGGGCCCAGGATTTAGCTCAGTGGTTCTGGCGCCTGCTTTGCAAGCGCAGGGACCCAAGTTCGATCCCTGGTACCAAAAAAAATGAAAAGCAGAAAACAAAAACAAGCCAACAGTAAACACATCAGCTCCCCACTCTAAGTTCTCTGTGCAGGTTGGTTTTATTATTACTCATTTTGACAATTCAGCAGCAGCAACTCCCATCTCAGCCAGAGCCTTGGAGTGCAATCCTGTGGAAAGGCACACTGGTCACGGAAGTCAGTTCTGCTAAACAGGGAGGATTGTATCTGTCTGAATAAATATTTCCGGGGCTACTCTCACTCTGTGGATTTGAGATGTGAACAGGCAAGAATGGTCATCACCATAAATCGATAGTTTCCGTGAAGCCACAGATTTAGAGCTGACAGCAGCCTTTTGGTTGAAATGAAGATCCTCAAGTACAGGCCTAGGCAATGCCTGCTAGGAATAAAGTGTGGAGCTGATAAGACTGTGAGGTTACTATCTCTCTAGTATGGATAGGAAAGAGAATCTTTGCTCCTTTCTTGGTAAGCTAGCTAATGGGTAGTGGCCAAGAAGAGAAATACGGAGGTTCTTGGTTGAAATTGATGCTGTGTACCTAGGCATAAGGCACATAAGGGCATCCCTTGCAAACTCACTATCCACAACTCAGAACGTCCTTGTGTCTACAGCCAGGTGCTGAGTCCTTTAGAACAGGTCTTGCTCACAAGTGACCTTGGAAGTCAGAGCTGAAATGGTGTGAATGAATCAAGTGCCCTAAAGAAAGGGAGCCACAGAATGAAGAAAAGTGGACTTG
>NW_022900946.1:17267178-17293305 GCF_012274545.1 Fukomys damarensis | reverse complement strand
GTCTTAAGGAAGGGCCACTTTGAATGGCTAGAAGAAAACAGGAGAGGAGGTCATTAAGAGGTCAGAAAATGTATAGGCATTTCCCATTTTGGAAATATTAGAGATTCAACCCAGGTTTTTCATACAGGGCTACATCCCCAAACGTTTTGATTGGGGTTTTTAAATTTTGAGACAGGCTCTTGCTAAGTACCCAATAAAGAAAATTACTTATATATCATAAAGAATAAATTAATGCCATTTGTAGTAAAATGAGTAGATTTTGAGACCATTATATTAAATAAACTAAGTCAGACAAAGACTGATAAATATTCTGTGGTTTCTTCAATATGAGAAACCTAAACAATAAATAAATTTAAGAGTAAAATATAGGCAGATTCTTTTGGAGAAGGAAGAGGCATAAGGGGAAGGGCCTGGCAGATGACAGGGTGGTCATAAATGGTCAAGATGTGATACTTGTAAATACCAGTTCCCCCAAAGCAAATGTAAATATTATGTATTATAAACGTGTACCAAGAGAATAAAAAATTTTCAAATAAAAAACAGAATAATATTAAAAGCATACATGAGCTCATATAAAAAAAAATAAAAAGAAGTGGTTCAAGATGTGGCAAAGGATCTATGCAAAGACAGTTCCCTAAAGGGTGGAGAGCATTTCGGTGTTGGTGGCTGTTCGTAGTGGCAAACACAGTAAAGAATGCGGGGGTTAACGAGGAGATCTTGGACTTGGCTTCTAGTATATCAGTTTTACATACTTTGTACCACTTTGAACCTAAGTCATTCCCAATAATTAAGTGTGATCTTCCGGCGAACAGGTATCAGGGTTTATTCTTTCTAGGACTCCCCAGAGGCCGTCATGCATATTAGGGACTAATAAATATTTTTCCCAAAGTCTGAATGAACGAGAGCATGAATATATGCTAACATGACTTAGCAGGCTAATAGCTGTATACAGTGGAAATTGCCAAGTTAAAGAAATCATTGAACATTAGCAAAATTGGATAAAATAAACCACGTAGCTATATGGTAGCTTCAGATATTCAAGAAACGACACATCTTTATTTCCCTACTAAGAGCCAGTTGGGAAAGAAGCTGAATGACAAGTTCAGAGGAAATATTGAACTTCTTTGATTTAGCACAATATTGTCAGGATTCTGATATCACCCAGTAATGAATGTAACTGTATCGTAGACCTAGATTGTACCAATAAACTCAATAAAAAGAAAAAAAAAAAAGATTCTGATGTCATTCATGTGAAACGCCCAGCATGTAGGATAGAGTATAATATCTGCAGCTACCCCGAGGTGGGAGTAGGGTACCTGTGGGCTCCTTCTGGGGTAATGGAAATGTTCTAAAACTAAATTGGAGCGGTCCCGGCGTGCCTGCGTGAAGGTGCTAGAACGCACTGAGTTGTAGACCTTCCTAGGTGAGTTTCATGGTGGATGAACTGTGCTATGGTGTGAGTACCTCCCTCACACAGTCAATTCATGTTTTAGAAACTTAATCCCCATACTCGTATGTTAGTGTGATTTGGCAGGGTGGGCTTTTAGGTAAAGTTATCAGGGTATGGCCTCCTCAAGGGCGTTAGTAGCTTTATGAGAAGAGGGAGAGCCCTGAGCTGGCCTGCTCGCTCTGTCTTGCCACGAGATACCCTCCGCCATGTTAAGACTGCAGCAAGAAGCCCTCGCCAGAGGACGGCACTGTGATCTTGAACTTCTCAGCCCCAGAACTGAGAGCCAAATAAACTTGTGTTCTTGTAAATTACCCAATCGCTGGATTTTTATTATAGCAAAATAAAATGGACTGAGACAGTGACTGACAAACTCCTGAGGGAGGAGGAAGAGTGGATGCAGGCTAGTGCTCCGGTCACCTCTGCCTCCCCGATGTCAGGCACACTGCCGTGCCAGTGACCGCTTAACCCTGATATTACACCTTAAGAATTATCTCTGTGTCTCCACAGCTGTTTAGAGCTCCCAGGAGATTAATAGAATTCTTGTCTCCTCATGATAGCATCCAGAGGCCTGACTGCTATGCAGTTTGCATTTCTTAGGATGCCCATTGATAATCCTAATTTTTACCACAAATATTTCTTTAAAATCTGGAGTCCTAGGGACCATAGAATGTTCTCTTCCTTGCATATCAGCCGGATCAAAGTATATATAAACAGATTCCTTCTTAACATCCTCTTACCTAAGTCGTATTTATTGGGCATGATCCATAGTTGTACAAGCAATGGGTACTAGTGGAGGTGGCCATGGTAACTTTGAATGAAATGTGTCCTGTAAGTATAGGTGGGCAGAAGACCATTTCTTCATGTATTGGGAGACATCATCCCAGCTCTTCTAAATTAGCGTTTATATGTTGTGTTGTAGTTGAGTGGAGACTTGTGATGATTGCACTGATCTTTAGATCAATTTTCCTATTCTAGGAATTTCTCCACTTTCAAATGTGCCTGCCTAGGACAATGCCTGGTTACTAACAGATTCCCGTTAATTACTGGCTTTATCGGGTTTGGATGCATTTGTATTCATAATATAGGAGGATAGGCTCTATTGTGATTTAGCCTTTAGGCCTTGCTGGCTGAAAGGGACTTTTTATTGAAACCAGCTTTTTTTTGTTTTTTTTTTGTCCTTGGCAATGTTATTCTAACTTGGAGGCAGTAGAGCATTTTGAGACTAGTGAAACTTTCCATGACCTTTGGAATTAAAATTTAAACCTTTTATGCCTCCAGAACTCAGGATGTTTAATTTATCAGGATTCATAAAAGGACCAGTCATAAACTGTGTCTTTATTTAAACATGGGCGGCATTGACTTCCCACGGTACAACTCCGGTGCACACCTCCAGGGCCCTTCGTCCACTTATCAAGGATCCCGGCTGTGTACAAAAAGCCATCTTTGTCAGCCAGGGGGAGATTTTATTAACTATAGGTTCATTTGTTCTTCGAGCGACACTATCTCTTGGAATTACCAGACGTTGTTCAGACTGTGTCCGTGCCAGTGCTCCTTTTACCCTGATGATGGCAAATGTTGGATGTGGTGAATAAATATCGGGCATTGTCCTCGGTCTTCGTAAATACATGTGATACAATGAAAACACGTGTCCTCTGAGGGCTCATTTGTTCTCAGGATGTCCACAGCACACTACGGACCATGAAAAGTGAAACTGGCCATTCACTGGGTGTTCCATTATGAGATGTTCTTGTCACTTTTCAGATTCCATTTTAGATCAATATGTGGTAAGAGGAAGTGCTCCTTTTACCCTGATGATGGCAAATGATGGATGTGGTGAATAAATATCGGGCATTGTCCTCAGTCTTCGTAAATACATGTGATACAATGAAAACACGTGTCCTCTGAGGTCCTCTGAGGTCTCACTTGTCCTCTGTGTTCTCAGGATGTCCACAGCACACTACGGACCATGAAAAGTGAAACTGGCCATTCACTGGGCGTTCCATTATGAGATGTTCTTGTCACTTTTCAGATTCCATTTTAGATCAATATGTGGTAAGAGGTTAGACGGCATGTATTTAAGTGATGGCACAGTACTGTAGTTGAATTGTTTTTGTGGTAATGGCCCAGTATAGACACTTAAATACATAGCAGTGGTCTTCCTTAGAGCTTTGCATTATAAAGAAAAAGTGGCAGAGAATGAATTGTTGGCAAATTTCCTATGGCCAGGGGCTCGCATGAATGGAGGAGCTATATTCTGACCCTTGTCTTGCTTCTGTAGCAAAGATCGGTGACCATACCTTGAGGAGGAGCACAAGGGATTTCACTTAACTGGATGATTACAGAGCTGAGATATGGTCATCCATTGTTGAACAGTGTATTAAATATTTATAATATAAAAGAAGTGGGAAAGAACAGTCTGTCAAAACAGACATTTTGGAATCACCATGCCCGTCTTTTGTGGGTGATGTGTGACACCCGTGAATTAAGATTAAAAAGAGAGATAAAGCAGAGTCTTGCTTTCACAGTGGGGGAAAAGCTTATGAATGCTTTGATAATAATTGCTAATAATTATACTCAAATCGTATTACATCAAGAAATTGAGATGTGAACCAGACTGGGGCAGTAAGATTTCACAATAACAGCCACAATTTTTCTAATTTATTACATTGTCATCCGTCTTATCATTTAAAATCCTTTTTCACAGTCTCCACTAATATATGGAATTATTAAGAGTTGGCAACTGTCTGTTTTTCAGAGATGGGGAGAGAAATGAAGTGTTTCTGTGGGTGTTGCTGGAGCCCTGTTGGAAGGGTGGTTAAGTATCGCTGATTAATTCCTATTCTTCCCTGATGAAATGGAAAGGGAGACAATTTTCCCTTCTGCTGAGTGTCTCATTGCAAACTGCAGGCCAGGAGTTACATGAGCATTTTCCTTCTTCAATATAAATTGATTTGGTGTGAAAAATCTCAGATGATTCCATTTTAAGGCAGTGTTTTATTTGGTGGTGCAGCACAAATGTACAACTAAGTAGATTTGTAGGCTAATTTATTGAGCATTCTAATGGTGTATATTCTCCACATTGGTGTGTTAAGTACTCTGCCAATGCTCCTTGAGCTGTCTTCTGTTCGTGGCATGTCTGACTCATCTTAATTAAATTCCTTCTTGCAACAACGTTGTTTTTGCTCACGGGATGCATTGCTGTCACTGTAAAACATTTTCTAGGAAAATTGAGATATATTTTTCATAAATTGAGCCCTTTCCCTTTCATTTTAAGACTCTAAATATTAGTCAGTTGAATTAATATTAAGTTATTATGTACTCCACATCAGTACATTACAAGTCTTTCTAAAAGATATCTGCTGGCTGAAGGCCTGGGAAAGAATGTGTCAGTATGTTGGGTTAGTGATGAGTGAAATGACTTTATGTGACCCATCTCCACCTCCCATTGTCTTATGCAACCAGGGAAAGCATTGTGCAGAAAGACAGTGAGAAAGGGGCCTCCCAGAGCGTGCTGCTGCCACTGGCCTCTCCAGAGATAACCTGGAACTTTCCTCTGATATTAAGAGGAGGCTAGTTTGTCCTAAGCTGTGGCTTCCTGAAGAACGCACAGATTTCCTGCTCAGGAAATAAGACACCTATAGAATTCCATAACTCAAGTCACCTGCCATGTTGGAGGATAGGAGGAAGTGAGCTGCCACATTTAGAACTTTGTCATGACCTTCAAAAGATTTTCCTACAAATTGACACATGGGCTTTTGGCATTTGTCCTGGGGATCAGGCAGCTGTCATGTCAATGTCAAGATAAATTGAGCTTTATAACTAGAAGTAGTTAATTAAGCAAAACAAAGACATATTTATCCTGTTCTGTGCCCTCTGTCTTCCAGGTGGAGAACATGTTTCAGTGAAGATGATTAACGTGATTTACCACAGGTGTTCAGTCTTCAAGGTCACTCACTGCTACACTGTAGCCCCCCTCACCCCCTCACTCTTTTCCACCCTAAATGCGTCCATCTCCTCCTGGGGGGAGCAAGGTTGTAAATATTCTATTTTCTCGGCCTATCAAAACCCTTTCCCAAGTTACCTTTTACTTCTCCATTCATTCTCAAACCCCAAAATGCCCAGAAAAAGCTCTACTGGAAACCTCACCCACGCTGCCTCTCCAGATCTCTAGAACACGTTAAGAATCTCTTGGCATGTGATCTCATATGAGTTGGTGCTTTCCCTCTAGTCAGATGTCATAGCACATATGCGTGTGTATCTGTAGGTGTGATGGAAAACTATGGGAATATTTAGGGATTTAAAAAAAAATATATATATATAAATATTACAGTAAAAGATACATTGCCATTAATTCCCCTCAAAATTCTCCCCTTCACTTTGAGCACATTTATTCTGTTATTCTTCCCACTTTCTGGAGCAGCTCTGAAAACATGGATCATTTACCCAGCAGTGCAGAACATTGTGGTCTGGCATGGATAGCCTCTGCCCCGTATCAGTCAGTTGAATTAATATCCCAGCAGGACAGAGGGACCCTTTCCAGTCATTTTCTTAGGCAAATATGTTTCAGTCAGTGGACATAGTCAAAGCAAAAGATCGAAGGACCAAGAGCACTCCTGTGTTTCATGGACAACAAGAGGACCAGAGAGACTGGCGTAGAGAATAGCAGGGCATGAGTTGAATTAATACACAAGAAGGGAGGAGGTATATATCTCAAAGGACTGGCCCATGATTGGGGCCTTACTTTTTCCTTGAGCAATTTGGGGACTAGATGTGCATCTTGAATAGATGACTTGAGCTTCTGCATTGAGAACAGATTTGAAGGGCACTTAATGCAGCTGTGTACTTACTTACTTATGTGATTATTTGGTTAATGCTGTCTCTTCCGTAGAGTATAGTCTCTAAGAGGGCTGGAGTGCTATGTCTTTAGCTCTTCACTGAATCCCCAGGATCAAGCCCAGTGCTTAGCATGTCACTGTTCGATAAATATTTAATGTGAAGGAATAAAATGAGTACAGGGCACATCAAGATGATGCTGGCATCCATCCCTTGAGGCATGTACTACAGACAGCCAAAGAGCACATCTCAAGCTTGGAATCTACTTGCATCTGTGTATTTAAAGACTACTTCAACACCCCTTAAACCAAAGGTTTAAGTTGAATTACCTACCTCATTGTTTCTCTAAGGAACTCTTTTTAATTAGTCCCGTTTTGATTTGCTATGTATGAATTTTGATATTCCCAACAAAGAGAAATTATAGGCTAGTTTGGAAGACCTCTCTCCTTGAAGCAAACATATCTGCCTAAGAAAATGACTAAAAAGGGTCCCTCTGTCCTGCTGGGGTAAAGACTCTTGGGGCAGAGGCTATCCATGCCAGACCAGAATGTTCTGCACTGCTGGGTAAATGATCCATGTTTGCAGAATTAGCATGCATGCTTTCCAAAATACATATTTACCTGGTCATTCTGCACACATTCAGTAGAACTGTTACAGTCTAGTAAGTAAATAACATGTTTTTCAAAATTAGAATGTATACCCAATATGTATTTACTCAATAGGCTGTAACAACTCAAAGAAGCATTCCCAGTCTTTAGTCCATCAAGCTGACATATGGATGTGGTTTTAATGTTGTTTTGAATATGAACATAGCGTTAAAGAAGATGTGCGATTTTTAGAAGGGTGAAGAGTTGTCATGTAGAACAAACCAATTTCAGAAGGAAAATTCAATGCAGTGATAAAACGTGTTCCTGCTGTTTATTTCTTCCTTTTTTTTCTCTCTTGTTGTTCTTTGCTCTTTTTTCCTTTTTCGCGTTTCTTTTCTTTTCTATATTTTGTTTTCTTTTTTTTGCAAGTTCCTAGAAGTTTGCCAGTGACATTAAAGTGATTTTTAAAAGAAATTATTGGTAACATAGTATCAATCCATGAGTGTTTCACAAATAGACTTTTAAGCACGATTAGGGACCGGTTTTCCAATTATGGATCTGTTGGCCTTAGCGGAGTCCAAAGTTGTATTCTAATGAATGATTCCACTCTAGCACGGGTTGCACTTTGTCTAATGGGCATGCATCAGACCAGCCTGTGTAAGTCAAACAAAAGCTCACCTGTTTTCATTGGCCCTCTAGAGAGGTTATAGAAAAATGATTTTGTAGAGATGACTGGGAGAGCATCTCAAGGGCGAGAGGCATTGAGATTCCAGTGGAATGTTACTGATTTCCATCATAACTGTTCTGCTGCAGTTCAACTGTCATCGCCTGCAGAGGTAGAGAATTGGACTGATTATTCAAAACACTTCAGGTCATGCAACACTGTGGTCAGGTGCCAGTGACCCTGGAACAGGAAGATTTGGGCATTACTGACCTAAACCTGAGCAAGGGAGTTAACTGCTTTAAGACTCAATTGCCTTATCTGCAAAATGGATGTAGTGTAAGTGCTGACTTAATAATTTTTTCATGAATGAAACACTCTCCGTGGATCATGTCTCTCTTTTTCAGAGCACATATTGAATACTTAATGAATATCGTCAGCCCTTGTGTATACTAATAAAAAAAGTTCAGTCATACCAAAAGTTTCTCAGACTAGTAAGGTTAGTGCAGCCCAGACTTCCAGAGATCTTGTTTGGAAGGAAATGAAGAGACTGGTGTATAACTGGACGTTTCTCAAATAGAGCGTGAGTGGCTGTGCAAGTTTCTGAGCATCCTGCATACTTGAATAAATGCTTTTGTTTGACAAGTGCCTGTGAGTCCAGAACCCCTTACTTGGGATCATGTGATACAGTAGTTTATGAAATGCCCTCTTGAACCTCTGGGAGGCTCATGTTCTGCACAGGTTGCTTTTTTTTTCTTCTTAACTGAGAAAGTCACTGCGTGGTGAATGTGCATAAATGAGTATAGGCCTTGATTACTTCCCTGCACAGCTGTTACTGCATGCTTGGGCAAAGCACCACAGAAGGAGTGCCCGTGCCCTTTGCTTAGTTAGGTTCGTTCCTCTGTGTGATGTGTATTCTGCAAGGGCCACCAGCGTTTCTGTCTGTCGGGTGTTTCGTGTCACTTGCATAACGCAGCTTCGAGGCTGTGTGTGCCGTGGAGGTTGTCTCCTGATGCAAAGTGCAGTTTGCCCAGGCCCTGCCTTAGCAGCTGGGGAAAAGTAGATGCTCAGGTGGTGGTTGTGTTCTACTCATTTGTGAGTCTGTCTCCCTGAGTTGATTCTGGTGCACGGCGCTGTCTGCCTTTGCAGACAGCACTTTCAGGATCTTCAACACATGCATGAAATTTGGACCTATTGCATATTAGTATTATTCATTAAGGACATTGATCTAGCGTTTTCTGTGGACCAGTCATAATTCTAAGCATTTCACATCATTATTTATTGGCATGCTCATAGCAAACCATGTAAATGAGTATCACTATCACCCCCATTTTGAGTAGAAAACATTAGGGCTCAGAAAGTACTCCCCATAGATCAGATGGTAATGAATGGTGGAGCCATAACTCAAGTTATTCAGGATGACCCTAAAGTCTAGAGTTCCTAGACTCTTTCTACCTTGTCTCCTAAGGAAATATAAATATACAGGGAGATGTCCTCAAAAAAACGGATATCAGGTTAGAAGATGATACACTTACATGCCGCTTACATTTCTGGAAAGCAGTCCCCAAGTCCCCCCTTAGTACGCAGAAATTATGCCACAGATAACTTTTCTTACAGGGCGACTTGACATAGAATGCAAAGTGTGCACCTAATAGAGTCTGTGGGAGAAAAAAAAAAAGCAACCCTAAGTGGAATTACCGCTCTGATCCAGGCCCCTATCCTGTGTGTGTCATCCCACCCAGAGTCCGCTGTGAGAAAGAGCTCTGAGAGAGTGGCACCTGGAGTTTCAACACAGAGAGAACCCTCTGCAATTATTTCCTTCACCTCAGCTACAACCTTCCTTTAGGCAGAAGCAAGGTTAAATCACGTGTCTCCAGTGCCGTCTACAAACTATACCCTCAATCTTCAGTCTTTCCCCGTCTTCCTCTGTGTCCTCCCTTGCTGTCTCACATCCTTCATGTGGGGGACAACAACCTTTGGTTAGAATATGCCGGTAACCAGCCTTCTGTTGCTCTTTTTCTCAAATCCCCTTCAATCTTACTTCTCAGTGCAGCTCAGATGCCTTCAAGAAAGAAACCTATGTTTTCTGACCTCCAGCAGCTCTTCGTTGCCTTTCAGGAAAATCCAACATGGCCCCTGTGATTGCAGAACTGTAGGAATCAGCTCGTACTCCCCAGCCTGCCGCTGTCCAATCTGCCCATGACACAGCTATTCAGTGGCTGTCCGTGTGTTGCTGTCTCTCTCCTCTGGCTCTTTGCAGTGCTCATATGGAACAGTCTTTCTGCTCCTCTTTTGCCTCCTCCACTTTGTCCCTTCTTCCAAGGGAGCCATCTCTAGCTGCCATCTCCACTGCCACCAACCTTGAATTTCACACCCTTCTGTGTCCTCAGAGCGTCCCTCGTTTATTCCAGACCCACTGGACTTCTGTTCCTGAGCTTGGTGAGAGTAAGAACCGTGAATACTTTTCTTCTCCTTGTGGTCAATGAGTGATGCATTAGGAAATTGCAGGATGTCTTTGTTAAAATTTTGAACACATTACATTCTTCCTTTTTTTCAGCTTTTGTTTTTATCAGTACAGGTTTGCAGCACATAATGATTACGTTCCTTGTGGGACTCGGCACATGAACATAATACATCTTAGTTCTTTATTTCATCCCCTTTCATCCCTCCCCCCTCCATCCATCTCTTGGTCCCTTTCTACTTTGCAAAAGATGCATCTTACCTTCCTTTATCCTATTATCTCTCTTTTATTTTACTCTTTATTTATATTTTATGTTTCGCATATAAGAGATCACTGTGTTCTTTTTAAAGAATGTATGTGGCCGTGTTGGCCTGGCCACAGTGACTACAATGGAGTGTTATTCAGACATAAAAAGGAGGCAGGTCATGGCATTTGTGACAACATGGTGAAACTAGAACATTATGCTACATGAAAGAAAAAAAAAACACAAGGCGGTGTGATCTCGCTTAAATGTGGACTGTAACATAGAACTCATGGAAGCAGAGAGTAGAACACCAGTTTCCAAGAGATGAGGGTTACGGGAGATGGGGAGCCATTGATCAGAATGTACAAACTTTTGGTAATAAGTCGAACAAGTCCTAGGGAACTCATGTACAACCCAGGTGGTGATAGATGTGTTCTTTTATTGTGGTTATATAAATAAATCATTAAATTGTACACCTTGAATATATTCAATCTCTATTTGTGAATTAAATATTTTTAAAGAATTGACAAAAAAGCATTTTCCACAGGGATGGTAAAGAGCAGTGGTAACAAAGAGTGACTGGGTTATTCAAAGACGTACTGCAATTAGAGTTCCCCAAAGTCAAATAGCTTTTCCCATAACTTTTGTTATTAAACCTTCCCTTTGACTTCTAGAAGGTTTAGTAAGTAAATAAGACTATCAGTCACAATAAAACATTTTGTGCTGTAATAACAAATATCCTCTGATCTCTATGCTTCAAAGATGCAAGCGGTATTTTTCCTCACACAATCTCCCTGGCCATTGTGGACTAAGTAGTAATCCTATCCTGTTTTGACCTCTGTCCGGGTCACCGGCCCCACTTGCAAGCATCAACAGCTACCAGGACAGAGAAGAAAAGGAAGTTGTAGTCTGGATCTTAAAGTTTCGACCCTGAAGTGACACTCGTCACCTCTGTTCAGAGTACATTTGCCAAAGCAAGACATTCAGCTGAGCCTAAGTGCAAGCAAGCAAAGAAGCACAGTCTCCCTTTTTGCCCTGGAGGAGCAGCAGAAACCCGTGGTAGTAACTGTGCCCTACCATACCATGAGGAAAAGAGCTACGAACCAGTTACGCAATGACCCGAAAGCAGTGCTACCTCAACATGCCTGCTGGTTACCATGGGAGAAGCAGTACCTTCCAGAGGTGGGGTCATGGCATTTTCCTTTGGATCTGTATAACCTTTAGGAATTTTGTGGCTAGACTTACTGACATCCATCTGATTCAGTGTTCCCTTTAATTTCTTTTCTTATTCATTCCTGGATTGAAAGGCCAGGTCCTTCATGAATAGTTTTGAGGGTATGATAAAAACTTTTCAGTTTCAGACCATGACTGCTTAGTTTTTGAGTATTGGTCAAATTATTCATTTTCCAGTATGTTCCTTTGTTGGAGGTTTTACCCATAGGCATTTGATGGCCTCCTTTACCAACTCACCCTGCTACTCTCCTGGCAGTCAGGATTCCATCCTGCTTTTTGTCTTTACTCTTCTTGTCACTCTCATCTATATGGGAAACGGGATCTGTGTTTGACAAGCACGCTTACCCTTTGCTTACTGTTTTAATAAAAATTTTCTATCACCATTTTTATCTGCAGTAGCAGTCAAGGCACTATTTGATATTGAGATGCTAGATTTCATAGACTTTGAAATATTTTCCCCGTATCTTTTTTGGCAAGTCTTTGAACATAGACTACAAAAAATTGACATGTTGGAGATGAATTTGCAGACTCTAAGTTAAGTAATGACTACCTGTCCCAGTTTAAATTGTGTTCTAGGATTGAAACATTATATTACACAGTCAAATCATTGAAATTAATGGTCAGACAGTTCCATAACTGAGTTAGTTTCCCTTGAGACTGATACTCTATTAAATCAGGAGGCTGTCCACATTCCACCGCATTGCCTTTGGGTTGGGGATGAAGTGGCCCCAGCCTTAGTGATTTCAAAGCAATACCGAAGCAGTTGTGCTGTTTAAATGTGTGACTAGCAACTTCTTAATTTACCACTTTATTTCAGATGTAGCATTTCCTTTGATTCTCTTTATGTTTGTAGGGAAAATATTAACCATTTCAGACACAGAGATGGGGAAACTGAGGCTTTAGTTGATGTGAGGTTTTCTTGGTCTTTCCTTCTGAAGGTTTCTTGGCTGGTCATTCTCATCACACAAGACCCTTCTTACCATTCCCTTCTGAGAGAAGCATTTCTCTACTGCTCCAGCCAGAAAGACGGCTACCCCTATTTCACCACTGTGTGTTGCTTGCATAGCTGTAATTATTTCAATCTTTGTCTTATTTGTCTGTTTATATTCACTCTCTGTTTCCAGAAATTCAAGGGATGGGGCCTCCTTTCTTTAGTTCAGTGCCGCATGCCAGAGTGCCAGTGTTGCAACAAGCCCAGCATTCAGCAGATGGTCAAATGTGCTTAGTACATGCACATTTGTACCCTGTGCTGTCTTCCTCAGGAGGGAGTTCAAGTTGGGGACATATTACTGGATAAGTTCCATATAGCAATAAATACTTCTTGCGCGTATTCCCAAGAGGGTATTTATGGGTAGTAGCATATATTAGTTACTAATGCCGTGTAACAAATTATCCTCAAATTTAGCATCTCAAAACGCCAGACATGTGTTTTCTCTTGTGATTTCTGAGTTCAGGGACCTCGAAGTGGCTGAAATGGCTGGTCTGGCTTTGAGTCCCTTGGAGATGTTTGCTTCCTGCCAGTAGCAGCAGCACAAAATGGATGCTGGAGGACTTGCTTCCCAGCTCAGCTATGGGATGCTGACAGCCTTGCTTTCTTACCACACAGGCTGCTGAGTGTCCTGGAGATATGGCCGATGGCTTTCCCTAGAGTGAGTAATGTGAGAGAAGGAAAGAAGGAAGGAGAGGAGAAGGGAGGGAGATCTTAAGATGGAAGGTGCCATCTTTTCTATCCTGGTTTCAGTGATACACATCAGTTCTGTCATGTTCCACTGGCCATAAGGACCAGCTGTGATGTGGAGATGGAGGAAAGAGGATGAGGGTGTGAGTGCAGCGAGGGAGTGACTGGGGGCTGTCATGGAGGCTGGTATGTATACCTTTCATTCAGATCCTCAGGGTGGAGGCCTGGATCAAACTTCAACCACTCAGAATAACAGTAGGCCTTTTCCGGCTTCCTCTTCCATGTGATGGGCCAGTTGCATAGCAGGTTACATTACTGGTTTAACTTAGAATAATAATTCAGAATACAGGCTCTGCGGCCCACACCCAGTTCTGAATATTGCCTGTGCCCTTGCTGTGCTTGTAGACCCAGGACACATTTTAGCCTTTCTGTTTCCAGCATCCTCCTCTGTATTACAGGATACAGGCAGTACCTCTACCTCCTAAAGTTTCTGGAGGATTTGATCAGTGAGTTCATGAAAATCTCAGAGAAGAACGCTAAACACAAAGAAAGCTCCAGCCACTTAGGGAGGACTTACCAAGAGTTACATTTACTTATATTACCCCGTGGCTGGTTAACCTTGAAGTGGCTGGAGGTTCTCGTAGCTCAAACCGAATGGAAGCACCCTAGGCAGATCTCTGATGTGAGGCACTGGAAATTTCTTTTGCCTAATTCCAATCAGGTCAAAGAGTTGACACATAGATAAGTGGTTCCCTGGACTCTACCCCTGTGCCTGTAG
This sequence comes from Fukomys damarensis, assembly GCF_012274545.1. Classification (NCBI taxonomy): domain Eukaryota; kingdom Metazoa; phylum Chordata; class Mammalia; order Rodentia; family Bathyergidae; genus Fukomys; species Fukomys damarensis. The sequence goes on along the minus strand of NW_022900946.1, from coordinate 17,279,380 downwards.
GTGTGTTTGATGGGTACCATCCTGTATCTACAGTATGTTTTCCTGGAATTCACATCCAGCCTTCCGTATTTTCCTTCATTCTCTGTAGGAAACCGGAGTGAACCTCCCAGAAGTGACTGGCCGGTGGCTGAATTCTATGACTGTTTTGATAAATTCACTTGGAGCACATTTCTCATGTCTTCCCTATTTATATCTTTTCAAATTCAATCTCCTTCAATCAATTTTAATCCTCTAATGTGTTTGCTATAAGTACTATACAATTCACTTGTCCTCCGTAATAAAATTCATTTTGGTGCGGCCTGATGGTAATTTGTTTGAGGAGAAGTCGTTAGCAAACCCTTGCATTCTCTCCTGATTTAGAGGACAACCTTCACTATCAAGAGTGTTTTGTTGCCATGGGCTTGAAGTAGCTTTCATGACTGACAGTGCCATTTAAATAATGGGCTGCAGAAACATGCACTTCATTGAAATCTGACTAAACTAATTCCGTTATAAACTAGGAAACTTCAAGAGCTCTGCAAGGACACGGTTTCAGTGACCATGGCTTTATTTTTTCAGTTTGTACAAATTATCCTCGTGGTATAGTGCCACCCCCTTTGCTGAAAAAATACACTTTCTTTCTGAAATTAAGTGTTTTGTTTGAATTCTCAGAGCACCCCATATAAACAAGGACGGTAGGGCAGACCTCTTGAGAAACAAGTTGAGGTAAATAAAGTGCAGTATCTCGTGTATGCAAGATGGAAACTTGTAGCATCATTGACTCAGTTTACGCTCTGAAAAAGGCTTACAGGTATCAATAGTTCACTTTAGAATATAGAGCTAGGCTCTATGTGATACAAAATGTCTGTTCGTATGCATAGATATGTATAAAATGCAATTTATATATGCAAAAATATATTTTCTATACATTTAGTGAGAATGATAAATATCGAGGGCACGCTTTACTGTTACTCTTATATCATTAGATTTTTAAAACAGCACATGAAGACAAAGCACTTTTTTATTTAGACTTGGCTAAAAATTATCAGTCATATGTACATGACGGTGCTGTATCTGCCAACTTCTTACTCGGGAAGAGTTACAGCAGATGGTGGAATTTATGTGCCATGTGGCACTTGTTTAAGTGTGGAGATAGCTAATATTTTTTCCTTGATTATTATAACTATTTTACTCTTAAAGATTTGATTAACTTTGCCTTTTCGTCCTTGACGTTCACCCTGGGGGTGAGGGTGGGGTGGGACGGGAAGATAAGGAAGCTGGGTACAGTGAGGGGCTGGGAGTGCAGGCCGCTCCACTGAGCAACTGCTGCAGCTCCTTAATCAGGGCTCCCCCAGCTCCCCGTTTTCAAAACAACACTATTGCATTCCAAATACAATGTTGTCTGGAACCACTAGGGAGCAGGCCCTATTCAGATTTGTATGTGCTCTGGATTGGCCTTAGCCAGACAAAGGACTGGAGCTCAGGCTTGCAAGTTTGTGGGTCCCTAGGGACGACATCTTGAAGTCAACATCATTTCAGGCTCCTGGTGCATAATTTGTTTTGAGAACTACAAACAAAAGGGGTCTGTTCCCCAAAGGCTTCTTCCGAAATTGTTGCTGCCTCTTTCCCCCCAATAAGAGGAGCAGTTTCTCTGAAGGGAACCTGAGCAGGGTGGGAGATGAGCATTTGGGGAGGGGCGGTGCCCAAGAGAGTAGGGAGTGACTAGGTCTCACTGCCATCCTGAGGTGACATCAGGCGACTGTGATCTGTGGCAGAGGCTCTACACTCGCAGGGATTTTGTACTATGTATGATTCAGAAGCATTTCCTTTCCTGCCTGAGTCTTTCCACTCTGATGAGATCGGAGGTGGGGACGTGAGCTGGGGTGAGAGGTGATAGAGAACACCCACGGCCCTTCTGTAGGAAGCCTTATCCAGCTACCTCATCACGGAGGATCTCAGGGACACTGCCGAGCCTCCTGGAGCCCAGTGTCATTAATATGTCATTGACTGAACAGGCGGGAGGAAGCATTTACTACTCAGAAGGAGGAGGAACACACTGAGGGCAGAGTACTGCGCCCGTGCGCGTCAGTCACTGTTCCACAGCTAACTCTATGGAAAAGAATATGTAAAAACCATGAGTCATGATGGCAGGTGGGTGAATTGGGAGTGTGTGTGTGTGTGTGTGTGTTTCTTTTCTTTTCTCAGTTTTTACAACTCTTGGCAATATTTGATTAATTACTTTTATGACGATCGTGGCTCTGATCACCATCATCATTTTGTACACAAATCACACAATTCTACTCCCTTGCCACCATTAACAATTTGGTGGTAGCCTTCTACATTTTTACTTTTCCTGCACATGCTTGCTTGGTGTGTTTCCTGAGCTCCTTATTTGCTTAGTATACAACAGTCTGTCTCATTCTTTGAAAATATCACATCACATGCTACAGTGGGAGAAAAAGAATAGTTTAGTATTTTGTGTGAATATTCTATTTTATATTTACTTTTAAATGATTTATCTGAATCAAGGTCTTTGAGAGATAGAAAATAAGCCTGTGTACCCCAAGCTGTGTATGATCTACTGATGAATTTTGCACATTTTCTTAAATGAGTATGTGTTACTTAAAATGTTAAGGGTTCAAGAGTTTAGCTCTATTTACAAGATGAAAACTATGCATGTGAAAATGTGTACCCTTTTTTGGACTCTTACCCTTTTATAATATATATACACTTACACATTATGTTTCGTGCATACACATTGATATAATTAATAATAATAATAATAATAATAATAATAATAATAATAAACAGCTCAACCCATTGCTTAGTGTGAGCTATAGGATAGGCAGGCAGTACTACTGACCCTTTTGCATTTTCGTATCTTTCTACTTTTGATTCCATGAATGTTTATAATTTTTAAGTACCTACTGTGTTCCCAGAATTCCTCCCTGTGCTGGAACTTAGTAGTAAACAAAATAAATTCTTTCCTCAGGGCCTTGAACTCCAGTCTAGCTGGGGATTGCTGTATTAAAAGAATGGGTCAACAGTCAAGCCTCTGCTCCAGAGTCTAGCACTAGGGAGAGGGACCTGTTCCCCTAGCTGCCGTACGCATCTCTCAGTGCTGCCTGGACCCCCAGATTCTCCCATGGAAAAAGCCAGATGGGGAAGGCTCTCTGCTGCCCCAGGCTGTGTCTCCTAGATCAAGGATCTTCTTTTAAGATGCAGCCTTACCCCTCCTGGTCTGCCACTCAGCCAGACAATATGCAGGGAGCCTGCTGTGACTTGGGAAAGGTGTTAAAAGATTCATCTCAGGCCAGTCTGAGTCCAGATTCTGATATTCTTGCACCTTCCCATCCATCTCATTGATTACATGCGTCCTGTGGTTCTCAGAGCAAGCAGTGTTGTCAGAGGTGTGGAGAAAGCCTGGGAAACACTGCTGCTGGTGACGGTTGCAAGGGCAGGGAATGTGTCTTCTCTGCCACAGGCACACGGATGAAGAGGCTTCTGAAAGGGACACTCGGTGGCAAGGGCACAGGGCACCAAGCACGGGTGAGGGAGCCCTGGGAGCCTGTGTCTCAGGCTGCTGTCAGCCGCAGGCTCCCTTCTGAGCACTGTGGGGAGGCAGTGACACCCACTGGCCTCACAGGGACATACCACCAGCTGTCCTTTCTCCCACATGGATGCCACAGTCGTGCTGCGGAGGACAGTTAGAAGAATCATGAGCACACCCTTGTTTCCCACCAGGGAATGCTGTCTGTCTTAGGCTACCTTGCTCCTAGAAGACACTGTTTTATCTACGTCCATATAGTCCGAATTATTGTCACCCAGCCAATCCCCCTTTTCCTCTCTTTCAAGATTTCACCTGTTCAGCAGGCACACTAAAAGCATGAGGAGGCGTGAGCTGCATCCTTAGGAAGTTGTGGGCTTCAGTTTTAGCCCTGCTCCTTATTATCTGTTGTATCATAAGCCTCAGCTTCTTCACCTGCGTTATTCCTCTAGCCTAAGGCCGAGGTTCTGTTTAGCACGGTGTACATTGCATGTGGCGCGTGTCGTCTGTCCCCTTCCCCTCCAGCCCTGTCCAGGGGAACACACTGAGGAGCTCTCTGTTTGTATCACAGGTTCTCACGAGGCCCAACTTAGTCTCAGCTCACTTCAGACCAGAGGTGGGGATGCTGTGAAGACCCATAAAGGGGTCCATCTGCTAGAAAAGCCAGATCTTGCACTGGAAAGCTTTTCTTTCCTAATTTTCCATGAAGAAGCAGTAATCAGGAATCCCATCAGGGGGGCACTTTCAGATATGTAGTGGATGTGTGGAGTGTATCTTACCACAGGGTAGCAGGCACTGTTTGCCTTTTGTTTTTTTGAGACAGTCTCACTCTGTCGCACCATGTAGCCTATGCTGGTCTTGAGCTTGTGGAGATTCTCCTGCCTCAGCCATCTAAGTGCTGGGGTTATAGGTGTGTACCACCATGCCTGGCATTGACACATTCTTTAAAATCTGCCTTTAGAAAGATGCAGCTTAATTTGGTGTCTATAAGTCACTTTTGTTTCTCATATCATAACTCTGACATAGACAATTACATCCTAGAGTCTAAAAACAATTATGTGCTTGGTGAAGCACAAACATGTTGTTTGGCCCTTATGTGTTTATATTTTCCTCAAATTCGAATGTACTCTTGACTACATTCTCATAGGGATCTGAAAACCTTGAGGACATTGGACTCTTGTTTTGATTGTTAGGTGTGTTGTGCTGCATGCTCTGAACTTCACTAGAAATGGGATTGGAAGAAAATAACAGCTATCAGGATCAACCTACTTTTGTGGACACCTTGAGGGAGAAGTTACCGAGCTCAAGCTATGGGAAAGGATGCTTATGCAAAAGAGGCAGTAACTTTTTAGTACAAGTTTGGGGGTTTCTGCTAGGTAAAAGGAACTTCCCGCAGTGTTGCGGGAGGTGTTATTAAGCAAAGGCAAAATTTCAGTTGTGGGAAAATTGTTTTCTGAAAATACTAAAAGACACTGTTCCAAAGTGGCTGGCTATCTGCTAATAACGTGCTTGCCTCTTTCCAAGCAGAGACAAAGTACTGATAAATAATTGGTCATGCATGCATCTGCTTTCATGCATCTTTTATCTGAGAAGTTACAGAGGACAGAGTTCTGCCCAATGACATGGGATAAGTGATGTATAATATACATGTTGAACGCAGAATTAGCAGCTGAAAGTTGTTCCTGGGATCCTCTGTAGTCCATTTCCTTTCCACTGTCGTCACAGGCTTGAGCCTGGACACTGTCCATTGAGAATGGAGGAGACCCCATCTAGTTAGGTCCCTCAGTGACTGTGTCAGGACCCTGCTGCTGTGCCCTGGAGTGACAGGAGGAGCCACCGCTGAGAGAGCTGCATCTGTTGTTATAGCAACCAGTGTTGCCCACCATACTTACGGCTCACGGCATATTTTCATCTGGTGTCATATCAGCCAACTCCTGACTGACAGCAGAAACTTAGATTTTGCTCCAATAGCTCACAGCATTTGGTGAAGATAAGTAATTAAATGCAAGTAGCTCACCGAGAAGATCTCGGTAAGTTCTGTCTCCTTTCCTCTTCTTTCCTTCTCGCTGGCCTGTATCAGTCAGTGAAGGCAGTGTCATGCTGTGATTAACACACAAACTTCAGTGTCATTACCCAACAAATGTGCATATCTTGCTCATGAAGATTCACGAAAGTTTTGGCCACCCTCCAGAGGAGCAGTCGTCCATAAGACTGGCTCATTGTTCTGACCCTAGCCTTCAGGAACCTCCACTTCAGGGATGTTTCCACACGGCCCCAGGGGAAATTCGCTGGAAGCTGTACACTGGTGCTTAAGCACATTGGCAGGGAGTGAAAAGTCTGCACTTCCTTCAGATCACCTGGTCTGGGACTAAGGTGCACAGATTGCTCTGCCCTCCTTTGACCCTCCAGGTACTTAAAAGAAGAAAATCCAGGTAGCAAGGCAGAGAGGATTGTGATCAGCCAACCTACACACAGTTGCCTTTATCCACGCAAAGAGTTCTAAAACAACCCCCTTGCTGATCTGTTTCTAAAACCTTGTGTACCCTGTTTTCCTAAACATGCGTAGCTATGCCAAAGTTGTTTATAAATTAAATTCAGTGAAAGATTAACAACCACCAATAATAAAATGGAATAATTATAATAATATGTAGTGATAAAAGTTAGATGAATATAGTCTCCCCCTCTTTCCATGGAAAGAATCAAGGCAAGCATTAAAATTTCCAGACTGCATTTGATTCCAGGAACCCCGAATCGCAGCGAGTGAAGACTCAGCCGAGAGAGGACCAGTGCCATACAAATGAGGGGACTGGGACTTTGACAGCATGAAAAACTCAGATAAGGGAATGACCTTTCCAGTGAGGGTGCCATCCTCAGAGGGGCTACTTAAGGGCCATTTTTGGAAACTCTGCATCGTAACAAAATGTGACCTGATGTCTTTGTTGTCCAGAATTTTACAGTTTAATGTTGGAAAAAGACAAAATGTACAGTTACCTGTGTTGTAATTCATGGCAATCACCCAAAGCATACACTTGGCCTTTGGTTCATAGCATGGAGGCTGAGGAAGCCTTTGCAGGTCATCACAGCACACAGCTTTCTGAGTCACAGGAAATCTGGTCTGAAACAGAATAAGACAAGAACCTGGCAGCAAGGGTGTGGAACATTTTGGGCATCCACCAGGAAGGGGAACGTTTCCCTGATTCATCCACTTAGGGAAGGACAGTGTTCTCTTCTCCCTGACCTTGGCTGGGCAGTTTGTGGAACACTGTTCTGCTTGGATGGGAGTTTGGGAAAAACAAATAAAAAACCATGGTGAGATGGAGTGGTGCTTTGAGTTTTGTTCAGCATGAATATTTGGCCCCAAACTTCACAGTAAGTGTTCAGTGGAAAGGGAGAGAGAGGGAGAGGGAGAGGGAAAATAAAGACAAATAGGAAAACAGAACACAAAGAGAGACATGGGAAGGGAGAAAAAAAAAACAGAAAAGGTAGGAGAGAGAAAAAGAGAGATGGTATTTTAAAAAATTTCTTTCAAGTCAGTTGTCCCACCTCTTATTAGGATAAAAAAGACAATAAAATATATATACTATATTTACTGCTTACTAAAAAAGAACTTTGCTCAAAAATGAGACTACTGAAATAGTATCTTTTCTTCACATTTGGTTTTAAGGCTTTATGTTGACCTCTTGCCCCTTAAAGTACATATTCTGTGTATAAGAGCTAATAAAAATAGGGTGCTTTTAAATTTAAAAGAAATTACTACGATCAAAGACATTAATACCCTGCAAAAGCCCATCCTCACTTTGAACTTACCCTGTCATGACTTTCTGAAGCAGTTTTGGAGCTCCTCTTTCATGAGTGTTTTTGCAAGATGCCATTTAAAAAAAAAAAATACAGTGAATGCTGCTGCTGAGTGCTGTGGAAAGCTTAGGGACAACACTACAGTGTGTCCTCACTTGCCTTATTTACCCGAACTGGTACCATGCAACTTCTGGCTCTTTCCCAAAGACAAAAGGACCACCAAAAGTAAATGTTTTGAGTGGGTTCAGGACAATGGGGCATCCCTAACAGTGCAACTAACCACACTCCCCAAAGAGAACTACTAGATCCGCTTCAGAAAGTCTCAAGAGCAACGGGATAAATGTACTCAAAGCATTTTAAGGGGATTAATGCAATATGTCTTTTACTTTTTTTTTTTTTTTTTTTTTATATTTTGTAGCCATACTTTGTATCGCTGTGTAGATGCACTCGCTTTTTGAATGATTATGTTCTTTCAGTTTTTCCACCCCAATTTTTGCTTCACCTCCCATTTTTCATAATAGTTTCCAAGTGATTTTGAGTGGTAACAGAGACCTGGCAATTGTGTGCCTTGCTAATTATGCGGTCAGTGAAGAGTTAGTTGATCATTAAGCCACACTGATATTCAAAGCCACAACAATAAACACCACACAAGATTAAACCTCCCTAAGACATAATCCCTTACGTTCTGTTCATACACATACAAATAAAGGAGAAATCAATAAATATGCATTTGCCTGATACTGCAAGATTAGAAATGTCATGGTGGGGAAGAATAAATACTAATAACTGCAGCAAGGGGCCGTTCCTTCTCAGTTCCTTCTACACATAGCAAACCCAAACACAGAACTACAAAGGAGATGTCATCCTCCCACTCATTCTAGAGAAGACACCCATCAGGGCTTAGGAAAGGTGCAGAAGCTCCCTCGCAGGGGATCAAGGGCTAGAATTGAGGCTCAGACTCAGAGTTTTTATCCCTCCAAAGCATGTGCCACTTAAGACATGTAACAGATAACCTACATGGAATTTATTTTCCTTGGAAAGGAATTCATAGGAATGTATTCACAGCCACCCAGGCATCTCATTTGAGGTTTTTGCGCTTTTTCCTGCAAAATCATAAATGCCCAGGACAGCCATTGAGGGCTTAAACACCAAATTTTACTCTTTCAATAAAATTTTACTCTTTAAACGCCACATTTTACTCTTGATAAGATGTGTCCAAAATAACCTGATGATAACAGAACCCTGTATGTGTACCTCAAATCTTATTTTCTTCTCCTACTGCTCCTTCCCTTGATCTCTTTAAACGCCACATTTTACTCTTGATAAGATGTGTCCAAAATAACCTGATAACAGAACCCTGTATGTGTACCTCAAATCTTATTTTCTTCTCCTACTGCTCCTTCCCTTGCCTTTAGCCATGTGCAGTGTGCCTGTGGCTCTGTCCCTGCAGCCTTGAGGTCCAGACAAGTCCACATAGGCAAGCATGGGGTTAGCGGGCTCTGGGATGCCCTCCCCTAAGGTAACTTCCTCTGCATAAGGAGCCAGGGTTTAGGTAGCTGCTCTTTGAACAGACTGCAAAGTCTGGCTGTAATTTCTCTCCTATAGGAGGTGCTACATCTTTGCTTTCCTGATGTTCCCTGTTATGCGCACACCCACCACCCTCATTTTCGCCTTCATCAGATGGTCTGATTTTGTCTTTGTCTTTGGAACCTTCGTTGAGATGTGGTTGATTTTGCAGCTGGCAAGGAGCTCCTTCTCTGGGTCATGCTGACTGACGTTTTGGGAAAGAGGCCTGGATCTTCCCTGCAGGTGCTGATGGTTTCACTAAGGTGACGTGAGTCACTGGCGAGTGCTGATTAGGGACAGCCCTACCCTTGCAGAAGGGAGACATCGATATTTCCATTTCGGTCATCAGGCTCTATGAAGACGCTCCATGGCCTTCTCAGAAAAAGGTGACCTATTGATTCCCCAGCTGTGGGAGGAACCTCCCTCCTGGGTCCTGCTTAGCTCATTAATGAAGGACCCTACAGTAGGTTTTGCTGGATACTCTCAAACTCCTGGAAAAGTGTATGTGTCCCAGATTCTTAGCTTTGGGTTGTGTCCTTCCGGGAAGCAGCTGATGACTACCTATTCAATACAACCAGAGACATTTTGGAGTTTTCTCTGGCCTCATGCATTCATGTAAGCTGATTGTTATCAATTGAAGCACTTTTGCCGCCTGAGGACGTTTGGCAGTGTTTAGAAGTATTTCAGGTTTCATAACTGAGGGGAATGCTACTACTGTCTAGTAGGTACAAGCCAGGGATGTTATAACATCCTTGAAAATACAAGCTACTCCTAATGTTATCTGACCCCAAACCTGATATATGCCAGATTAAAATGCATGCAAACTTAATATAAAATTGTTGCAGTAAAAGTATCTAAGGGATTGTTGTAACTGTGCTATTTCCCTGGCAACTCAAAGGATCTGATCCTTCTTGTCGAGTCAGGTGGATAAAACAACCTTGAACAACTCCTTTCCTTCTGATTCTCTCCATCAAGGATTCCCTGAAAGGGTGACATCCTAGGCTGACTTCTACACAGCTTTCTGAAGTCACACACCCTTAAAACAACTGAAATGGTTGCAGTGTATCCTGAAAGAGGCATTCTTTCGCGTAATCACCCACCCATGGTGTCACCAAGCCCATCTTGACAGTGCTGCCAGTTTCCAGTGTTTTGTCTCTGCCTTTGGAAAGGCATTTCCTCGGGACCTGGCTTCAGTGCTCTTCTCCTCTCCTGTGGCTTGACCCTCTCTGCTCTAACTAGACAACGTGTTTTGTCTCTGCCTTTGGAAAGTCGTTGTCTCATTTCCTCGGGACCTGGCTTCAGTGCTCTTCTCCTCTCCTGTGGCTTGACCCTCTCTGCTCTAACTAGACAGCCTCCTACGCTGCCCAAAGTCATCAAGTTCAGATCCTTAACACCCTACTCTGTGCCAGGGACCCGCTTCCATCCTGATGCCCATCTGCCCCTTTCATTCAAAAATTTCAGCATCTTATTGTTTAAATGCCCACATAAATGTCACCTCTGTCGAAAGACTGTCCCGACTTAGCCGACCCCACACTGAAATGGACCTGCCCCCAATGCAGCTTCAGCACAATGTAATTATGTATTTATGTGTGTAATTATTTTTAATAGCCAGGTAACTCTAAGACTCAAGGTGCTCATGTTGCTCGTGGGATGAAGGTGCAAGGAGGGAACTTTCCCGGGGAATCACAGTGCGCACTTTGCCAACTGAGTCTCAAAGATGAATTTTTCAGTTATCTTTCTAAGATGGCATTGCTGATGTTTTTGTTTTAGATGTGTTAAAGCAAGCTACATTCCAGAAGTCCAAAAGCAGTCTGTCTGGTGGAGATGTGATTTGGTCCATGTCTATGCTGATCCATTCTGGGTTTATTTTTAAACTGAAGTCACACTGAGCATATTCATTGGAATGCTTTTGTTTCCACATGACACAGAGCAACTCAGATTGATTAAGCTAATAAATGCATTTGACTGTGTTTGCACAGCTAAAACACCCAGCAGTATTAGCTAGATCATGGAGACCCAACAGTGGAATTAAGATCTGTCTCTGTCTCTGTCTCCGTCTCTCTCCCTCCCTCCCTCTCCTCTCTGTGCTCACTTTTCTCCTCTTTTCTTCACTTATTTCTTCTTCTCCTGTCTTCTTCCCTCTTCTCTTTTTCTTCCTCTTCTCTTCTTCCCTCTCCTCATTTTCCTTGCCCTGGCTCTTTCCTCCTATCTCTCCTCTCCCTCTCCCTCTCCCTCTCCCTCTCCCTCTCTCTCTCTCTTGTTCTACTCCTTCCCCTTGGGATCCTATTCTCAAGCAAATTCTCCCCCTAAGATAGCAGATGGATACTATCAGAACATAGCATTCTCCACTCAGAAACCAGGTGGTCAGTAGAGAGCTCCTTTCCTGATTACTCCAAAAAATAGTCCAGGAGTAGTTCTGATTGGTTCTAAAATGAATGAAACACTGTGTCAGGGGCATATGAGGCTCTGATTGGCCAGTTTGGAAACTGTGTCCATCTTCAGGATCCAGTATGAGCGTCACTTGAGCCAGGTGGTCTGAGACTGGGAAAGGTGTGGATTCCAGAATGAGAGCCTACTGATAGCAGACAAGTGGAATGATGCCAGGTGGAGAGCAGATGTTCGCTCCTTAAATAACCTCAATGTTAAGGTGTGAGGGGGCATCTCTTACCAGCCCCTCTATGTGAACAACATCTAATCAATGGAGGAAATAACTAGAGCTTTATTAGGTTCCCTTTTACATTTTATTGCTTTCCTTCAGGTAATTGTGAGTCGGGAGAACATCTTGTTGCTCATTTCTTTTTTAATTGGATTACCTCCATTTTCTGTAACTCTTCCTTTCTTCCCTCTCTGCCTGGTTTTGTGAAAGCTACTAGGCATTTTAAATCACAGTGCAATTTCTTGTGGCTCAGAAAACCGAACTAAAGTAACTTTTAATAGGCCCATTACATTATTTTTCAGCAGCCTAATGAAATCACAGTTTAATTAGGTTGGTGTGATGCCAAAATAAATGTTTCATTCCTAGCTTGTTTTATTTACTCATTGAAAAGCAGGAGAATCTACAAATAATAGGATTGGAAATGTTAAAGGCTAATCAGTTTGGCTGTACTTGTTGATAAGAAATGGTGATCATATATGATGGTCAGTGCAGTTTGGTAAATGAGAAAGCTGTAAGATAAGAAATTGATCATATATGATGGTCAGTGCAGTTTGGTAAATGAGAAAGCTGTAAAGCTAACAAACAAAAAATAATGATAATTATGTTACAGTAACGAAATTTGGAATTTCTCAGGTTGGATCACAATATTAAAAACACCA
>NW_022900946.1:17213928-17264607 GCF_012274545.1 Fukomys damarensis | reverse complement strand
CCTCTTACAGCACATTCAACTGTGAACTCAACGGTGGATGGATCCATTGATGAGCTGGGTACTCCCAAGACCTACTCACCTTCCAAAAGCCCCACCTCTGAGCAGTGCTGCGTTAGATTCAAGCCTTCAGTACATAAGGCTCTGGGGAACTCTTCATATTTAAACCGTAACACGACACATTGTTATTTACTTCAGCTCCCGTGATGTGTAATAAATATCCTTCACTTATATTTGTCATCTAATCGAAGACTTGAATCTTTCCACCAACCCCTTCCCAAGCGCCCTTCCCCTAGTCCTTGGTAACCATCTTTCTACTCTCTGCTCCATGGTTTGAGTCACTTAGATTCCACATCTAAGTGGGACAAAAAAGTACTTGTCTTTCTGTGCCAGACACGCTTCAAGGATTCTTAAGAATAGACTCTCGATCACAGTACAAAGCAACAGAAATCTCTAGTGCAGGCTTTTAATGTAAGAAAAGATATAAACAATCTTTTAAGGAAAGAAGTACTTGCAAATTCAGACCTGCAGTACAAAGTAAAAGAATAGTGAAGACACATATTTTTTTACCAGTTATTAATATTTTGATATTTTCTTTGTCTTTCTTGCTCCCCTCCCCTCTGTGTATTGAAGTGTTTGAAAATTACAGACACTAACAGTACCTCATGGCTAATATCTTTAGCATACATATCTTAAAACCAAAGTTATGTCGCTATATACTTATGATACAGTTAGTGTTTTTTTAAAAAATTCAAGTACAATTAGGATTTTTGTCCAATTCATTTTTTTTTGCTGCTTTTGATCTAGAGTTACTCCCCTCATACTATTTTTAAAATATTCTTATTATTGATGTTCAAAAATATTCCTAGAAAAGTTACAGAAAATTTCCAAGTCAAGTTTTATTGTATTGTTTCCCCATTGTTAGACTTTATATATTGTTTGATCCCAGGATTACCACGCAGGAAATATTGACATCATGCGGTAGTATCTTGTTTGTAGACACTCATAAGAGTTTGTTGTAATATGGGCGGCAGTAAAGCTGGTCACTCAGAGAGTGACAGATCTCCCCCATGTAAACTAATCTTGTAACTAGGAAGGAAACTATGGGCCTCTACTTGGAGAGTCTCCAAATATCCTCTTCCCCGTCAGTGTTTCACTTGCTGGGCGTCCTCATCAGAATCCACACAGATCATAGTGAGTGGTGTTTTTCTGATCCCATCCTGTCATCTACACGTTGAAAGTGTGTATCACCTGTACGGCCCTTGGCAGAACCACGGCACCCATTTGGAACATCATTGCCAGTGCAGGAAACACCCATTGACGGTATTTAGAAAAAGAAGACAAAACTCTACTTAGAACTGTGTATATTATAGGTTTGAGAAAAGCATCAGTGTTAGAAATGGAAGAAGTAGCTCTAAGTCGTACCTGAATATCTTAAAATTAAGTAAAAAGGAAACAGACAACTGGGAAAATAACAATGGAGAAAAGAACAAAAGCACTGAATGGTTGCCACCATTTCTTCAGCCTTGAATATTCAGAATGGAGTAGAGAGAATTTTCTTTTTGTGCTCATGTGGGGTATTCAAACTCTCCTTGTTTAGAATTTCAAGAGCTACTACTTTCTTTTGATTTTGGTTCGATTATCTTTTCTGTGATTCTAAGAAACTACTTTTCTCCCCTTTCAGACTAAGAAAGTCCTTCCTTGGCCAAATAGCTTCAACCACTGGACTTGCCTATAGGTGTCATTCATTTCTCTTGTTTCCCCCCTACCCCTGGGGTTTTTCAATAGTGCTTCTTTTCAATCAAAAGCTAATTTTCTTTGTGTGTGTAGGTGGTGTAGAATTCCATGCTTTTACACAGTAGCAGGCCTGTATTTGATGTACCTGGTTCAGAGACAATCGTCTTTTATAGCTTTCAGGAGTAAATTCAATGAAAGCCCCATGCGACTAGTTTGTAACTCATTTAGTGGAGAGTTCTACAGGATTATTTCACAAAGCAGTTCTCAGCTTAAGAAGCTAAATTGGCTTTATTGTGCCTGGCTGGAGGCCTCTTCATTTCAGCATTCAGAGGATATTTACATGTGTACCATGAATCTTTGTAGAAAATGGGAAAGGGAATGTATCTTCAGGAGTACAATTCCTTAACTTTCTTGGAGCTGTCCCCTAAGTATCTTAAGGCAGGGGTACCACGCTGAGTGACAGTATTGTGTTTTGTAATGCAGGGAAATGTGACATATTGGTGAGTGTGTTTTCTTTGTAAAAATTACACAATTCTAATGGTTGGCCAGTGGCAAGGTAGATGTGCACTTATACATTAAGTTAGTACAGTGGTTAAGATTAGAGACTTTGGAGTCAAATCACTTGAGTCCTAGTGGTGGTTCTGTCACACACCAGCTCTCTTTGCCTCAGACGGTGGTACCACCTCTCTGAACTTGGTTTCTTTCAGCATTTGTAATATATGCACGAGAATAAGTTTTTGCTAGATAGGGTGAGACTATGTTGTAATAATCATTGACCCTAGAGTTCAACAGCTTAAAATAACAGAAGTATCATCATCGACTGTGTGTTCCTCCTTCACGCTGTACATACTCAGCCTGAGATTTGTGGAGAAGTCACCATCTAAATTATTGCTGCTCACATGGGAGAAGAAAATGAGTCTTCTGGAGGCCCCGGTGCCAGCATTAATGCTCAGTCCAAGAGAGACACCATCAATTCTTCTCACGACTTGTTGGCCAGCATAGGTCATAGATTCTGGCCCGATCTCCGAGGGTCAGGAATTGCAATTTCACCATGTGGCCAGAGGCCAAGAGCTTACAGCATTCAGTGAGCTGTACTATTCGCTGCCACAATGCTTAATATTTTTCAGCACTTTCAAGGTATAGTTGATGGAATACTTATATTAATATCTGTGTTTATGGTATGATAAACATTGCAAAATGATCACCACTGTCAACTTAAGTAACAAATTCCTCTCTTAAACTTCCTCTCTGCTCTCTGTATGTGTGCACCTGCAATGAAAGCACTTAAGATCTTACCTCTCTGCTTATTTCGATAGACAACTCAGAGTAACACTGGGCGTGTGGTGGCACACGCCTGTAATCCCAGCACTTGGGAGGCTGAGGTAGGAGGATCACTGTGAGTTAGAGACCAGCCTGGGCTACATAGTGAGTTCCAGGTCAATCTCAACTACATAGTGAGACTCTGTCTCAAACCCCCCCTCCCGCCAAAATAAATAGACAACCCAGTGTAATTCACCGATCTCTTCTGACACATAGGTTCATTGTATGAGTGAGTAAATCAATGACATCTTGTTTATGCTGCAGGTTTATCCTGCTCCTGGAAGTGTAGCCAGATTTATACCTACTTGCAAATGCCTAGAGATACGCTTGCAGACCAAGTCCAAACACTTCTAGCACCATAGTTTGAAGAGGACACCTGCTTTGGACAGTCAGGTGTCCCCAGGGGAAAGGTGTCAAAAAGTTCAGGTTCCCAAGGCAAATACTGCATTGCTTTTAATCTTGGTCCTTCTAAGTATTAACTTAGTCAACCCCTGACTTCTAAGCAAAATGTGTCAGGTGTGGAAGTGGTTCTCAGTCTTTAAAATTTCTCAGATTCATACACCTTTAAATATACAGGAGAGAATCACAAGACAGAGAACAGTATTACCATCGTTTTGTCTTTCCGGGTGATTATAGTTGTCTACTGCATTATGATTTCATAAAACAGAGTAAAAATATAAATTTAAAGAGTAGAAAGGCTATCACTTTGGAATACAGGATAGTCCTTCCCCCTTGAAAGGAGGTTGGTCTCCTTTATGCCAAATCATGCTTGATACATGAAAATTGCTAAATATTTAATTTGCTGTTAATAATTTTGCGGAGTTGATAAAACTTGGTTGCTGACATTGACTCATCTGTGTGCCAGCACTGAGAACACAATTATGTTTAATTGCTGTTACTATAATAACTAAGGAAGCAAGGTTGGCCACTTAACACATCACACATGTATTCTTTGACAGGTCTGTAGGCCGGGAGTCTGGAGTGGGTCACTTGGATGCATTCTTCTGTGAGTTTCACAAAGCTGAAATCAAGAGTCTAGCCTAGGGTTGGCCTCTCCTGGAGGCTCTGGGAGAGAACCCACTTGCAGGGTGTTGAAACTTGAGTTGTTGAAATTGAATTGCATGCGATGGCGGGACCTCATTGGGTGTTGGTGTTTTTGACCTTGTGTCCCCTACATCTTCTGAGCCTGCAATGGGGGGCTAGGTCTTTCTCTCACTTAGCTCACCCCTTATACCTCACCCTCTCTTCTAGAGCCAGAAAAAGTTCCACTCTTTTAAGGATTTGTGCATTAGGTGAAATATATTCTAATTTTAGGGCCTTTAACCTTAGTTGTATCTTCAGAGCTTACGTGATGTAGTCTCAGCATTCTGGGACCGGTCATCTTCTACTCATACAACAGGGGACACGTGGCTGACAGGTGGCCCTTGATCACTGGTACAGGAGCGACGTGGGGCTCATTTTGTGATTATGTCAGTCACAAATGAACATGTACACATTTAACATCTAAATAAACTTAGGTGCACATCTGTGTCAGCAGTAGCTATGGACAGCATTAGGTGAAAACATAGGCTATTAAGCATTGTGATTATACAGTACCGAGATTTCTCTCTCTAGAAGTGTGCACGCTGTATATTACTCAATAAAAGCATTGGTTACTAAAGAAACATTGTGTTCCACATTGCAGAGTTCTTCCTGTGAAGAACAGTGGTGACAACCCTTGCTTGAGTTCCTGATGAGGGCCAGAAAGAGAGGCACTTTGGGATTGCAGTTTTCCCCGTCACCTTTGTTCAGTGACAGAAACTGTGTCTTTCTGCCTTAGTCTGTGCTGCTGTGACACATTGGGTAGATGTCCTTTTCCTCCTGTCCCTGGCGACTTCTCCTTCTACTGCTCAGATCCTGTCCTTAATTTGTACCATTGCACTTGCAGATCACTCAGGGAGCAGGGTGTGCAACTCCAAATGAAGAAGGCCACACATTCAAGTATGTGAACAAAACTCCTTGTGTGAAGGAATAGTAACAGACTGTTTTGTCCGGCAGGCGATCCCTTTGAAGGAACATGGAAAATTAGATGGGAAACTGCCCCTGCTCTGTAAAACTAGATTTTTATATTTGGAGCTGTTCCAACTGAAGATAGGTTGACATTAGCCATTACTGGGTGCCTACTGTGTTCTGGATGACTTAATCATCTCATTGTTTGATCACATTGCTATTAATCATAAAGCTTAATAGATTCAGATTGTTTCATGTACATAAAATCAGAGATTCAGAGAATTTAGGCTCTTAGACATAAGGCTAGGAAGAGTTAGTAAATCTGAATGTTGCATGAATCCGTCCATCTTTCTTTCTGTTCCTTCTTTTCTATTCCTTCTTACCTTCTCATTGCAACCTATTTTTTCTTTTGTTTTTAAGGGGTGGGAGGGTGGCTTTGTAGTGCTAGTGAGGCAACCCAGGGTTTCAGGCACGTTAAGCAGGCACTCTACCCGTCAGCGGTGTCACCATGCTTCCCCTGCAATATTTCAGTGTAAGAAAGTTGAAGGAATAACAGCAGGTAGGTTTCTGTGTGGCACTGGGCAGTGAACTGGACATTGTGCATTCATTAATTATAATCATCACTTTTGATGAGTATTATAACTCCCAATTTATGTATGGGGAAGCCGAGGCTCAGCTAGGCACTTGCATGTCTGCTTCTAGTGCTCACGGTGCCCTGAGTAAGACTGTGTATGTGTGTACACATGTGCGTGTGTGTACATATGTGTGTGGATGGGCAGAGAGCTCACAGGAAGATGGAACAGGTCAGGGATCTGATTCTCTGGGTGGCACATTTCCCTGGAAGTTAGAGCTTTGTGGTTTCAGTTCTACTCACCAAGGCAAGCTGCTGATTAATTGTCCTCCTTTGGGCTTCAAGAGCAGGAGACTATGGACAGAAAATATGGGTCATCCCTTCCCTGTACCTTTCTTTCTGGCCCCCGCCATGGAGTCCTCCTCTGTGTATTGCCTAGGAGGCTCATTCAAGTTAAAGTGTGAGTTCACCAGGGGTTATTTCAGTGTGTCCAGGCCCTGAAAGAAAGGATTAGAATAATGTAGAATCACAGAACAAGGAAATGATCAACCTTTCATTATTCTTAAGAGCTTCCTGATTACCTAAAGAGGACATTTGCAGTTTGGTGATCATTTATGTTTAATGAAAATTGTCAGTCTTCCTGGAACTGAAGGGGAAGATGAGCCCCAGGCTCATGGGGGCATCCAGCTAGAATCCTGGAACATGGCTTTACTAGGGTTGTGTTTATTTGTGTATGTGACTTCTGTTTATGATAGCATCCCTGATTTTCCTTTTATGATAACAGTGCTTTCCCTTTTAGTGGATTTTAAAATCCATTTCTTTGAATAAAAATGGAATTGTTTGAGAGAAGTAAGATTTTCATCTATTTTTCTTAATTTTAGGAAGGTGTTTGATTCAGTAGCACTAGATCACTGAAGGGGAGGCATTGGGTAGTGAAGGACAGGTGGGTTAAGCATATGCCAGACTCTAAGTAGGGACAATAGATGTGGCAATCATGAAGGTGATCATGGGTGAAGGGAATTTAGGGAAAATATCTAAGGTGTTTGCCTCCCATTGCCTAGACATCTTCAGTCCATCTTGCCCATCACTGCTGTTAAATTCGCTCTTTAGGGTCAGTCAAGCACACAGATGACCCCGGCCTCCCTGTTCCTGAGCTGACAGCTTGGATTGAGAGTTTATTACATGGGCAATGTAGTTCTGGATATTGAAACCACACTAAACTATACTACATCCTTAGCCCTTTTTATTTTATTTTTTGAGACCGGGTTTTGTACAGTTGCCCAGCCTGGCCCAGACTTGCAATCCTCCTGACTCAGGCTCTCAGAGTGTCTACAGACATCTTAAAATACATAGGGTGTTGTGCACAGGTCACAGATGGGACTTGAGTATTCACAGATTTTGATATTTGTTGGAGATCTTGGAACCATTACCCTGCAGACACCAAGATACAACTAAAAATTGTGCACACACATGCGGACACACACACACACACACACACACACACACCCAATAGGAAAAATCATCTCAAGTTGAGAATCAATGATATAAATAATGGTATATAGAGATAAATAGATACAGATATATACAGATACAAATATGTACATGCATAATACTTTCAAGCTTTAAATTAACCCTCACGGGCAGTAGCTACTCGTACAATTCTCTGAATGAATGAACTTTCAGTACAGGGACTTACTGGAAAGCTTTTTTTCTACTTGGTAAAAATCTGACTTACTTATCCTTTACAGTGGCTGTTTGTCACCATAACTACCACTGAGATTGCTTTGTTCTTTTCTCTTTCTGAAGACATTACAAAAAGAATTTGCATCTATTATATAAAATGTAATCTAGCAAGTTTTATGAGTCATTGAGAAGGATTCTCTAATCCTCATGTAGAATCCACCCTCCAAGGATAGCCAGGAAAGTAGTCTGGTACATATTCTCCAGGAATGTCTGCAGTCAGGTTTGTCTCTTGTATCCTGAAAGCCATTCCAGCACCCCTTTTCACTGCTGGCCTCCGTTATCCATATGGAAAAGACAGATCTTCACCACTCTAGGCTCCTGTAGTTCTTGCTGGTGAGAGAGATATCAGAAAGATAAGAGTTTTCTCCCAGAGTAAGTTTTCTCCCAGTCAAGCTGCACCAAGGGCTTTCCCTGCACTGGACACCAGCATCCTGCCTGAATCCTGGAGCTGCCCTGGCCTTGCTGTAAGGGGTTGTTGAATAGATTCATTCCATACATGCAACACATAAATGCAGACATCTAGGTATGGGGGATGGAACCTAGTGTCTTTACAATAAGATATATCTCCAGCTATTTTTTTATTTTAAGACAAAGTCTCATTAAGTTCCTGACTTGCCCAGGTGGGGCGTGAAATGACCATCCTCCTGCCTCAGCCTCCCAGGATGCTGGGATTGTAGGAGTGTGCATGCCACCATTCCTGGTCTATTTTTTTACTTTGCATTTTTATTCATTCAATATATGTTAAGCCATTATTTTCAGGATACAAAGTCCTCGCTATTTTCAATGACTTCATGTTACTGTATATAATTGTGTGGACATGATTGATTTTAATGGCTCATTACAAGTAACGCTGTAGCCCGTATTGTCTGACTGATATTCTTCCCACCTCCCAGCAATCATTCCTTAGAAAATAAAGAGAAGATGAGGCAGGTATGTAAAGTGGTGACCACATTCTTCTTGTTGCCCTACAGAAACTTATTGAAAGCAAAACCTCCTGTATTGAATTCATTTAAATTTGCATCCCCAGCATCATCTGAGGTTGAGTCTGGGAAAACATGACCTGGATATAATGATGGCATCTTCTTTTAGGGACAGAATTTAGGCTTCATTAACTTCATCCTAATGCAGTCATACCAACCCCCAAGTCGTTTTTAGCCTAACATGTTACTTGCTTGTGAGTTAAAGTATGCTGGGAACACACCATCCATCTTGGGGGCCCCTGCGTGCCTCAAAGTAACAAAAAACCTGCAAAAATATCAAGTGACTTGTCCAGGGCTTAGATGTTGCCTCTAAAGACGTGAGCAAGCCTGGTGGTTAAAAACCCCAGTTTTCAACTCAGGAACAGAGCTCTGCCATGTCTTAGCCTGTGGGACTCAGCAGCTCTGTTATGGCTGTGTCCAGTTGTTCCCCCAAAGCCTCATGCAGCGGTGCGTGGGGCATTTTCAGAGGTGGCTGGATCTAGAATGTGTAACTCTGGGATCGATTCATGGTGCAACGCTAATGTTAGGCTCAGGGGCACTATGATTGAGGGTATGAGTGCTACCCACCCTAAATAGTCTGGATGAGATAAAAGGGGCAGGGGCTGGGGATTTAGCTCAGCCGTGCTGGTGCTGCTGCCTGCCTCAAAAGCACAAGGCCCTGAGTTTGATCCCTGGTACCAAAAAAAAAAAAAAAAAAAAAAAAAAAAAAGCAAGATAAAGGGGCAGGAAGACCCTGTTAAAGTCCCTTGTTGCTTTGCTACCTTCTGCCTGTCTGCCATGCTATCCTGCCTTGGGGGCGGCTGATTTTTATGGACTGAAACCCTGATGCACTGTGAGTTAAATAAACTTTTCCCCCTTTAACTTGGGTGTTGGGTATTTTGTCTCAGCAACCGGAGAAAAATAACTAAGCCAACCTCCCTGTGTCTGTAAGCCTAGGCGTATTTCCCCTTTACCATAGTGCTAAGTAGTTTTCAGCACTAGTTTTGCGGAATGGTTGGCTGGGCAATCTCGGGCAGCTGTGCTGTGGTTGAAACATAAAGTGTCCCCTCAAAGACTCACATATGGAGGGCTTGCTCCCTGATGCAGCAGTGCTCAGAGCTGGGCCTAGAGATGTGACTGGGTCGCTATGCATTGACACCGCAGTGGAGTAACTAAGTTCCTCATTGCTAAGTTCATAGCTGAATTGTGGTCACTGAGGGGCGTCTGGGTGGAGGAAGTAAGTCAGGGGGCTTAACCTGGAACATATCTTTTTGATCTTGGCTGCTGCTTCTTGCTCTGCTTCTTTTCAATCCTCTTTGCTTCCTGGCTGTCATGAACTCAGCAGCCTTGCTGTTTCTGCCTTGGAAACAGTCACCTAAAGACTGAAATCTTTGAGACCCTGAGCCAAAATAAACCTTTTCTCTTCTGTGTTCATTATGCTGGGTATTTTGTCCCAGCCATGGAAAGGCAACTAACACAAGAATTATACTCGTGGCGCTGCCCAGTTCTGTATTTTGCATTAATATTTGGAAGGCAAGTGGAGCAGTCCGCCGCGTAACGGTATCTGACGAAGAGTAAGTAGTCCCAAGGGTCAGTCAGGAACTTTGAATGAAAATGATGTGGGAGAGCATCGAATCAGGCCGTGACACATAGTGCTTGTGCACTGCTCCCATTTCACTGTCTTACCCTAGAGCCTGGGTCACCACGGGAACATCCGGATGTCATTGTTGGGGCACTGGAACAAGTCACGGGAGGCAGGAGCATAGGGGATCCATTCCCTGGCTCCCTGCCCTTGTTTTTCTGTCTCCTCTTACGTGATCCGTCACCCAAGTTTATGGGACCCAGGCTTAGATCGTTGTTTGCCCTCTCAAAGGCAGAAGTCTCCTTACACTGACGGTGGTGCTAATGAGCACACATCCATCAGAGAGCACCAGTGCTTTCCTTTCTTTTCTCCCTACCTGAACCTCTCCGTCTCCACGCCCCTTCCTGCTGACCACTGTCCCCAGCTGAGCCACTGTCAGGAGGCTGCTCCACTAAGCAGCCTGTCACACGTGCTGCTACAATCATGTCTTATTATAGCTTTCAAAAGATGCCCTCTCATTCTGCACCCTCGTGTTTATGGAGGACTTCTGGCATTCTGAAAAGAAACAGATAGCAGAGTCTACAAACCCTTTATTTGCTTCAGCTGATAACTGCTCTGGCCAGAGATGAACGCTGTGGTGATTACAAGATGTAATTTACTACAAAAGACAGTTAATATTACTTACAAACCTGTCATCAGTTCTGGAGAAATCAGAGCCGAAACAACTAAGGGGACAAATCTGAATCCACCTAAATATCTTGGTCTGATAGAATTACAAGTTTATAGATTTACCATTTACGAAATAACCCCGTTATGAAACATTTGTCCTCGCAGACAGACAATATAAGTAACAAGCAAGATTATATCCTTTTATGTGGATCAAGGACATGGGCACTGTAAGAAAGAGAAAAAAATACCTTAAGAGGACCTTAAATGCTGCCCCTGTGAATTATACCTGGGGATATTAACGGGGGAATTAGACCTGTGAAAAAACCTCTAATATGACTAAACAAAGTCCCTCAGGTAATGCTCTGAATCAGAAAAATGTGAGAAAATACAGCCTCTTAAATGTGATTATAGTCAGAGCTGTAGTTATACCCTGAGAAAGGGCATTGAAGGTAGTGGACTGAAAGAAAAAAAATGTTTCAAAACTTTTGTGTCAGACCAGAAATTACAGAGTAGCAACAGCTTAGGGATTTAAATAACACCTTTAGCCCAATTCTAAAGGCTTTGTGCTTTAAATTGAAGAATAGAAAAGAATTAGACACCCAATTTCGGATTTTTTTTTTTTTGTTGTTAAGATCATGAAACGGAAGAGTTCTTTCTGTTGAATGAGTAATTGAGCCAGTATATGATTTGAGCTGGGGGTATAATTTGAAAGATATAGCTCTAGCCATGGTTAAGCTTCTTATGGCCTATCCTCTCCGAGGAACTTTCAGGAGAGTTTATTGTTCACTTGGTTATTATTTAATAGAGACTAAGGTGAGATCTTGGTTCTTTTGTGTATCATAGACAGGCTCTAGGAGAGTCATGGATGGTTTTACCGTTTACCTTTCATCCCTTGGGAACCTTAGAGACCTTTGGATACAAGGAGCAAGACCAGGGTAGAAATCCCAGTGACACAGTCTGGATAGCTTTGTGTGCGACCCCTGCCTCTCAATTCAGCTCTGGTTAAAAGCTCTAAGGAGCTGTCTCTCTTCTCTCCCCAGTCCTTGGGGCAAGGTCACTCAAGACCTTTCAGATGTAAAGCAGAGAGAAAAGGTCAGACTTAAAAGGATGCTCCATCTTAATTTGGCATCTCAGATATGTTTGTTGAGGACTAGAACAAGAAAGGAGAAAAGATAACTGGCTTTGACCTTAGCAGAGGGGACATTGCTCTGCCCACCAATTCTGCCCCTGAGCATTCAAGAGACTATTAAAGGAAGAAGGTAAGATCTAAATGTGTCTCTTTAAAGCACAATTATCTTATTCAGTGGTGATCCAGTCAAATCATTATCTCGGGCCCTTGAATCAGCAACTGTTCTCCTGAAAGGTGGGAGCTGATTCCTGGGATGAAGCAGAAAGAAGCAAGATTGTCATTGGTAAAAAAAAGGATGGATCCCTTTTATCTTTACTGCCATTATTTATTTCCTCAGGTGCTTATTGGCCATTTGTGTATTTTCTTTGGAGATGTCTATTCAAGTTATTTGCCAAATTTTTAATTTGGTCTTTTGCTGCCATTTGAGCTTTAGAATTTCTTTGTGTATGCAGGCTCTTAATCCTACATGAGATACCGCATATGATTTGTACATATTTCCTTCCTTTCACTGGGTTGCCTTTCCACGGTGTGGATAGTGTGTCCTTGGAATCGAAATTTTACCTTCGATGAAATCCAATTTATCTATTTTTCACTCTGTGTTGCCTGTGTCTTTCCGTCCATAAGAACGACAGCAGATTTCTTAATTGTCTTAGGATGGAAGGTCCTCCCTAGGAGCAGGGAAGACAGCTCGTTCCCATGACGCAGTGCTGTTCTTCAGCTAGCAAAGGAGTGGGTGAGTGTGTGCTGAGCCCCAGCTCCCGACCCTGAGACTGTGTGGTGTTCTTCCGGAAGAGCCACCTGCAGAGCATAGCTGAACATGATGCTGGTGGCCAGGCAGGATCCCTGCGAAAGCCTTCTTTCTTCGCAGTCCCAGCTGGCTCACCTCCAAGGTGGTCCAGGACTCCATGGTATGCGCACAGCACATATGTTCATCCGTGA
The DNA here is from genome assembly GCF_012274545.1 of Fukomys damarensis. Taxonomy (NCBI): domain Eukaryota; kingdom Metazoa; phylum Chordata; class Mammalia; order Rodentia; family Bathyergidae; genus Fukomys; species Fukomys damarensis. The sequence continues at coordinate 17,251,972 of NW_022900946.1, read as the reverse complement.
GCCATGCGTAGATTCGAGATTGACCGGGAATGCAGTTTTCCTGTCCCACTCAACACTTCCTGCCTTTTTGGGGAGCTCCTGTTGTTCTTATTTGGCACTTTAGGAAAACTTAGAACTTAAGGACAAAACCACAACTAAAGCCGGCCAATGTCATGTGCCGTTAAAGTAACGAGGGCCTGGAGCAGTGAACCCTCCTACCCAAATTCCTATGACCCAGAGCTTGGTACCAGAGACACTGACACAGGCTAGCCTTCCACTCCTTTCATCAACATATCCAGGAAAAAGAAGGCCTCGTGGTTTCATTAATTTCAGCAAGTTGTTTTTTTTTTTTTGTACCGGGGATTGAACTCGGGTCCTTGTGCTTACAAGGTGGGCCACCAAACCACTGAGCTAAATCCTCGGCCTAATTTCAGCAAGTTTTTACTCACCATCAAAATGTATTTATTATCCACACCAGAGTCCAGAAATACAACATGGAGTTGGGAATGGAAACGAATCATTGGCATTATAAACTCAGTTGGATCATTTATTTCATGACCCACATTTGAATCACAGGATTCCTTGGGGACAAGATTCACAGAGCTTGGGTATACTGGTGCTATTCTTGTGGCAGAATGGAGCAGTTTGAAGGAGAAAATGACCACATGGAAACAAAGCACAAACTGACAGAGCTTCCTTTTTATGAGAACCTGAAGACTGGAATCTTCTGTGAAACGGTTCAATTTTTTAAAAAATTAAGTGTTAAAATGCATCTATTATTAAAAGGTAAAACAAACAACCAACCAGAAGGCCACTGCCTGTTGCACAGAACAAAAATCTGTTTTTGAGTTGAGTATGGACTATTGACTTAAGATCCTGGCTTTCACAATTTGTTGATGACATTAGAGTCATTTGAAGGCCTTTAAAAACACACCACCACTAGGCTGGAGGTGTAGCTTGGAGAGAGAACATTTGTCTAGCTTGTGTGAGGCCAAATCCCCAGCACTGCAAAATAAGTCGAGGTAACTAATGCTTTAGTAGACCAGAGGTACCTAAGCTACTGTTGGGAGCTGCTGGGTGGTGATAGTGCGGGTACCACCCCACCCCCTTTTCCCACCTCACCTACATACTTTGGGTCCTCTAGTGAGTTTCTTGCAAGCTTGTTCTGGAAACACCCAGAGCATTTTCAGCTGCTATTCACAGCTCCACCTGCTTCTCCCTTCCCTCCTTTCTGTTTGTATGTTCATCCCACCTATATGCAAGCTTTTTGGATTCAGTTTTATAAACCCAACAGTATCTGTACAGGGGCAAAATATAGACAGCTTCTAGCAAGTGATCTTTAAAATAGCTTCATTTGCATTGTTATCGTTGACTCTATCGCATATGATGATAGCATCCTAAGAAAACAATCCATACTGTTTAGTGACACAGAGGATTATAAAGTAGAGGTTAAGTGGTATGAACTCCACAGTTGCTAAAAATATTTTTAGCTAATACATGAATAGGAAATGGCAAGTTAAGCAAATGTAGAAATGACCCCAATTGCTGTACGTGTGGGTGATGAGGATACAGAACTTATTATAAAATATCTTACACTTTTGTATTTGTCTGAGCATTTTATTATATACGCACATGTATAATTATTTCTTTCCTACCAATTATTTCATGAAAGATTGGATGGCTTTAAAGAATAAATGTTTAGTTTATAATAAAATTAACTTATACCACTAGGAAAAAATGGGGAAAATACCATGCATCATTTCACCTTCTGAACATAATGTTAGCTTTTGTAGATTGCCTTCTGGCAATTTTTTCATTGCTGTACATGCAGTTTGGATTTCTGCTTTATTTATTTATGATGTTATCAAGCACAGACCATGGGCTGGTCTTGCTTTCTGGTAAAAGCAGCTTTTGGACCGCTTTGCATTTACAGTGTTCAGTAAGCTCTGAAGAGAGAAATCACAAGTGACAGCATTTTGCCCAAATACAACCATTCAGGGTGGCTTTGTTTTGGAGTGAGTCTTTTGTTCCTGATGGTGTTGCTACTCACACAGTGGGTACTGACCTCAGGAAGAGGGTGGAGGCTTAGAACGGTTTCAAGGGTTTTGCGCAGGGTACAGGTACTGAAATCCAGGTAGCTGCTGTCTCTGCCTTCGTGGAACTGGCATGCAGACTGATGTTTCATTATGAAACAATAAACTGGAAACTGCTCTGGCTTATGCTTGTTCCAAGGCTAAATGTGTTTCTAGTGACTTAGGATTCCAAGGACTGGGAAGAAAGAGAGGCAAGCATTCAAATAGGGAAACAGAAGAAGGAACTGAGACAGAAATTATATGCCGGCCTGTTCCAGATATCCCTTCCATGTTGCTGTTTGCAAAACCATCTCTCAGACCTCAAGCATCCAGGCAGGATTTTATCTTGTTCAGTCTGGGACTCCACATCTCCAAGCTGGCTGCACATTTTCCAGTGTACCAGAAGCCACTATTTACCTGTCCTGCTGATGGACGATCCCGAGGAGTGATGCTGGACTCTGGACTTTTAATAGTTCCTTGACAAATTCAGCCATCTAAGCTACTGGTGTAGGGCAATTGCATTCTTGAGTGGGCTCTGCATCTTCCAGGTTCAGGTTATCAGGACCAAAATAAATGAATATCTGAACTTTTATGTTCAGATCCTTTAAATCAAGGATGAGAAGAAGTGGTTTCATTTAATATGGCTGTTATAGTAATCAGGCAAGTAGTCATTGTGGGCAATTAAGAATCTCTCTGATTCTATCACTGTTTCTGTTTCTGCCTATTTCTCCTGTGTCTGTATAGATTTCTGTTACTATCCATATTTTGTCTGCCTATGTATGTGTTATGTGTTCAAATAAGACAAAAATAATTATTTCAGCATTTTGTGGTTTCCTCGTGCGGTGTATGGTTCCAAAATTCACTGGCAGCAGCAAAGACCAAAAATAATCATGTTTCACTTGCTAATGAGCTATCAGGGAATGGGGAGAATGTACTTAAGACATCTTATGTCCTCATTTAGCTTTTTAAAGTTACCTTTGTCTGCAAATATCCTTGTTTCTGGTGTTGGCCGCCTCCCAAAATAGAATGAACGGAAACGTGAAGAGAGAAATAAGCTTGACCTAAAACATTCGCTTTGCCCCTCACTGCTTAAGCTGTGGGAAGGTATGGGTCCTCATCAGCATTTATTACATTTTTGTGCTGAAAAGTAGTATTCACCATCCAAAGTTTGGAAAGAATTTAACGAGAAAAATGCATAAAAGTGCCTGTAACAAGTGTGCTGACATAATATCATTTCATCAATTATTCTATAATTTCTTAACTTGTGTCTAATCTGAATTTGCATTTTGAGAATAATCACTTTTTCTCAATTTATTCTAGGGCAGCATTGATTTGTGCTATAAGCAATAATCAGTATGTGTGTGTGTGTGTGTGTGTGTGTGTGTGTGTTAAAGAGCATATTTCACAATGAAGCGATATAATGCCCTGGGAAGGTACTATGTGTTGAAGACAGAAAGACTGGTTTGAAAACCTGATATTGCTCAGTACTTTCTAGGGTTTGCTAGTTTATACACATTCGTTTTCTCCTCTGCAAAACTGGGTATAACAGTTCTCACCTGTATTTGTTTTCTGTTGCTGTGTTCACAAGCTACCACAGTTTTAGATGCTTAAAACAACAGAACTGTATTATTTTACAGTCCAGGGGTCAGGAGTTTGCAGTGTTTCTCACTAAAAAAAAAAAAAAAAAAAAAAAAAAAAAAAAAAAAAAAAAAAATGTTCATGACTCCAGTCTCCAAGGGAGAACCCATTTTCCTGTGGTTTACAGCTTCCAGAGACCACCCACATGGCTTGGCTCATGGCCTCTTCACCGTCAAGCCAGTAATGGACAGGGTGGTGGGTTCTCTTCTCTCACATCACTCCAGTCCGTACCCTTCCTTTCCCTCTACCCTCTATGGAGAGAGACCCTCGTGATTATAGTGAACTCACCTTGGTAATCTGGATTAGTTTCCCTATTTAAGGTCAATGGATTAGCTATTTGTTTCTATCTGCAACCTTGATGTCCTGGCAGTGATAGGCAGATATTTCAAAGGTCTTGATCTTGCCCACTGTGGGAACTTCATAGAGTGGTGTCAGTTTGAATGAGAAGTTCTAGGTCCTTCGTATAACAGGTGCTTGGGATGGAGATGCCGATAGAGAAGATGCTTTCAAAAAATAAAGGCATTTCTTCTTTTAAAATTTTTGCTTATTACTTTGTGATACTAGCTGGGGTTTTGTGTGTGTGTGTGTGTGTGTGTGTGTGTGTTTGTGTGTGTGCTTCCCAGTTTACCCGGTGTGAAGACTCACCCGTTATCACATAGTGGAACCCTGAGAGGTTTGAGTGATTTGGGCAGAAATGGCGACAAACAGAAACAAAGGGGAATGCAGGAAGAAGAGGTTCTTGTGACCTTCATGAATATCATACTGATTCTCAAAGCCTGAAGCTCCTTGAGCTCCAGTAGATGAAATTCTTCTCATAAGACTATGTCAGTGTTTTCATTTTCAGTATTTGTTTTTAAATACGATTAAAATTTTATTTATAAAGACCTGATTTTTTTTTTAAAAGCAGCTGAGAAATAGTTTAAAGGGAGTTTGTTATCAGTTAGGTGTACAGGTGTGAAGCAGTGGTGCATTGAGTAAACCCTGGTACAGTTATTCAGGATGAATTGCGGAAAACACTCATCTGACCAGCAAAATGGTGACACATAACTTTATGCACTAATTTTGATGCATTTCATGTATGTGAAGAAGTGTCAAAATATCCAGTTGCTGAGTAGTGGTCACATCATTTACCATTCCCCAAACAGTCACAGTCACACCATCGGCAGAAAGTCTGTGGCTTTAAATGTCACCGGCTATGAGGGACAGGACCGCCAAATGCTTCTATGAAAAGTAGAGCGTCCGCTGCTTCCATTCGCAGTGCGCCCTAATAAATGGTAAATGACTATACAGGCAAGAAACTAACGCGTGATCTTGGTTTGTACCACTTTGAATGTCTCATTAACTCCAGCCTAGATATGCTTAATACCAAATGATAGCAAAGCTTTTGTGTTAATGTAGTGATCAAGGTTTGAGTATTAAGCCTGAAAGACGTGGAGTGGTGATAGAGGGGGCCTTTTGTAGTCTTTGCTACCTGCATGATGCCTATCTTTTGCCCCTTTGAGGTCTGTAGGGAAAGCTGTTTACCAACTGGTTCTAGTATGCATACAATATAACATTTCTTTGCACAACTGAAGTGACAGTGGTGTTTCCTGATCATGTTTTTCTGCTTTGAAAAATAGCCCTCGCATGCTCCAAACTGACTCTTCCTTCCCTTGTTCTGTAGAGTGCTGATGAGGAAGCTTGTTGGATTTCCCTGTCTGTAACTTCTGCTGTATTCAGCCAGTAGAAGACACTGGTAGAAGACTTCTGTGTGGGAGAAGCAAGGGCTTCGTTCCCCTCCCTCTGCATCCTGAGGCTGCTCTAGGACCTCCTCCAAGGGCCTGTCTGCCCTTGGGCAGTGTCCACCACACAGGGAGCCCTGCTTACTGATCCTTGAAGATACCACCTTTCAATGCTGGGTTAAAGGGTTTCTGAAGGGTAGCTTCTGTAGATGCTGTGTCTAGGTCTGCTCTTGTCTGTCTCTCTCTCTCTCTCTCTCTCTCTCTCTCTCTCTCTCTCTCTGATTCTCAGGTCTTTCCAGCTCTCCTTTTGCTAAAAAGCCCTGGGATAGTTTCTGATCCTAATACATCCATTTGGAAACAAAACACTATTGTATACAATGGGTTATGGATCTAGGTATTCTCACTGTTAAGAATATGTACAAATATCGAAGAATTTTGTTTAACTTTTATTTTGGGTAGTTCTGGAGTTATGGTATATTTAGATCTTTGGAGAGTTTTTGCATACCTTTCAGCAGTTTTCTGCTTGTTTTAGTGTTTAGCATCAGCACACTGCATTAATCAAAACTAAGAAATGTGGGGGGTGGTAGCACAGACCTGTAATTCCAGGTAGTCATCAGGCCAAAGCTGGAGGATTACAAGTTCAAGGCCAGTTCGGTCAATTCAATGAGAGTGAGTAAGTGAGGCTGGGGATGTAGCTCAGTGGTGGAGCCCTTGCCTTGTATGTGCAAGGCTCTAGGTTCTATCCCTGGTACTCAGCAACAACAAACAACAATAACGATACCAACAAAGCAACAACAACAAAAACCCAAGAAAGAAACATTTGTGCAGGATTCTGAGCACCACTTGGACTTCTCCAGCTTTTCCAGTCAAGGTATCATCATATTGTATTGTGTTCTCCATTTTCTTTTCCCATTGTTTTTCACAAACTTGACAGTCTTAAGGGCTGGACAAGTGTTTTTATAGAGTGTTTGGCCACTGTACTCCTCATGATTAGAACTGGGTTATGATTTTAAGAAAAGAATACCATGGGTATGAGATACAATTCCTAGTAAGCTGTGTTAGAAGGTGGGTGACATCCCCGGGACAGCTGTTGTGGGTAAAGCCAGCCTGGTCACTTGCTTAGGCTGGCGTCTGCCAGGCTTCTCCGTCCCACAGCGACAGTTCCCCTGCCTCATTATTGAGGGGGCAGCTATCTGTCGTGCAACTCAAAAGTGTGAGGAATTAAATTCTACCTCCCGGAGTGCAGCAGCTATGTAAAATTTGGAAATTTTGGTAAGAAATGTTTGTCCCTTTTCCCCAGTTTTTTCTCTCAGTTGGGTTTTTTTAAACACTAATGTAGACTCATGTATATTTATTTTATACTTGGAGCTATAGGCTCAAAGTTTTTGTTGTGGAAGCAGTCTCAGCTTTGGACCCTGGTAGCTCTTCCCAGTGGCTTCTGTATACCTTTGATCTACTTGCATACTTCATATGTTTTTGTGGGTGGGGAAGGCGGGTGGTAGCAGCTTTTCTTATTTTGGTAAAATACATGTAACAAAATTTACCATGTTAACCGCTTTTAAGTAAAAAGTTAACATTATTAAGTGCTTTTGTAATTTTGGGCGATGGCTATTACCATCCATCTCCTTTGGCATTTGTAAAAATGAGCTCTGTATTTATCAAACAAGAACTCCTTCTTCTTCCATTCCCAGTCCCTGGAAACTACCAGCTTACTTTCTGTCGTGATGAATTTGACTATTCTCATTATCCCCTATCAGTGGTACCTTTCAGTACCTGCCTTTCTGTGGCTGGCTCATTTCGCTCTCTGCAGTGTCCTCCAGCTGTATCCTGTTGGGACAAGTGTCAGGGGTTCCTTTCTTTTTAAGGCCGGATAATACTTCAGTGTGTGTATACACTGTATTCTGCTTATCCCCTTCTGTGTAACGGTATGCTTCATGTTCAATGCATTTCTCCTCTCTGAACTCTAGAATGAGATGTTTCTCCAAGGACAGCCTCACATCTTGAAATGATTTATTTTTTTCGCCACCTTCGAGCCTTTCCTTGATAGTATTCACCAAAAGATAAGGTAATGTTTCTGTTCATTCCACAAGTATAATGCAGTAACAACTATATACCAGGCAATGGTATTTACCAGTAGAACAAGTCCTGCCTTTCCTTCTGAAAGTATTAAATAGATACATCTCTTTCATAGACGTATATGTGCTTGTGCATATCCCCAATTAAATGCATTGGTGCGTGTAAGTTTTATTTGTATTTTATCTTACAGCAGAAACTACTTTTACAAGACAATTGGAATTGGATCATGAGCTCTCTGTAAGGGTAGGCTAGTTCATTTCCTGGATGTTTAAAATATGTATTTGTCCCAGAGGACCGTTTCCTTAAAAATGAAGGTCAAAATTACCAAACTCTGTGTGACAAAGAAGTCTCCATGCAGCCCCTGAGCCAAGTGCCAGGAAGCAGGTGAGGGTCTCAGCATCTGTGCATGTCTTGGAATCCGCATGATGGATGTAGGGCACAGGAGCTGTCAGGCCTGATTAATATTTCACACTTGCAGTGCGTGTGCCTTGATCTCCGGGCATTATGCTCGCTGCCTGGGTTCCCCGCAAGGCAGCCATCGGCATCAGACCCCAAGCAGCTTTCCCACTGAGAGTGTCCCCTCTGTGTCATATGCTTGCCTGTCATCTTTGCTAAAGGATTTTCAGTCTGGAAAATAATTGGCAGCAAGGATCAACTCAGAAAGAGTTGGGAGCAGTTTCATTTGAATGCGCGAGGTGGAGGCTGGCTTATTATATACAAAAGGTCCATGTAGTAGTGCATGAAACAAAAGGGCTGGATAGTTTTTGTATGCAAGGAGGTATTTAGTAACTTAAAACCATGGCCTCTGGCAAAGTTTTCTACTCCATAAAACAACTTAAGCAATTGAAAGTAGACAGCAGTATCACTGTATTTTTTATGATTATTTATTTACTAAGTTTTTAGTAGTACGTGTTTGCAGTACGTAGTGTTTATATTCCTCATGTGCAGTTAGTACAAGTACATAACACATCTTAATTCTTTTTTTTCATCTCTTTTCCCTCTCTCGGATCATAGAGAGTGGCAGTAATATATTACAAAGCCTGCCACGGCGGCTCAAATCTGTACTCTGGGAAGCTGAAACAGGAAGATTACAAATTTGAGCTCAGCTTGGGCAAATCAGATATTTAGCAAAAGTCTATCTCAGAATTAAAGATTAATAAAAGTCCAAGGAGTAGCTCAATGCCTAGGCCCTTGGTTCAATCCCTAGTGTCAAACAACAGCAAAATCAACAACACTAAAAGTATGAGATACTAGATGGTTTTAAGCACAATGAAGTAGAAATTAATTCTACTCTGTGAAGATGTACTTGTTTATTAAATGATATAGGCAAGTCTTAGAATAACATGAAGTGTGATACTATATTTGAAATAGAAAGATATCAGTACTGTTAAAAAAGACAGAAGAATTTACGTCAAGTAGTAACCAGAGTTTTTTTTTTTGGGGGGGTGTTGTAAGTTTAGGAGGGAATTTCATTTTCTGCACTTAATTTTCTTTATTGTTTGAGAATTTTTATAATGAACAGGCAATATTTTGGAAATTTACCAAAATTTTTGATTGCCTCATATAAGATAATGTTTCCCTCAGGCAGTGCCACTTCAGATGATGTTCTTTCTCAATAATGAAATAAGTATAATTCTCAGTGCATTGAGGCCACCTACTCTAGGTGAGGATGTTTGAAAGAGACAAAGATGAGCTGAAGATGTAAAGAATAGCTTCTGTCTCAGTATTGTGTTGGATGTGCTTCCTGCCTTCCAGCTGTCTTTCAATATCATGCTGAGTCTCAAGAATTAACATCACCGAGAAGTTTTCATCTACCCAGGAAATAAATGGTTATTAAAATGTATCAAAGTGTACTTGATTATTTGGGTCTCGTCCCACTTTAACCAGGTCCAGACAACCCAATGGCTTGGGATACTATAGTAGCAGCACACTGTAAGCACGATGGTTTGCAATAACAGAAATGTATTCTCTCTCAGTCCTGGTGCTCAGACATCTGAAACCAAAATGCTAGCAGCTTTGCCACCTTCTTGGAGCCGTAAGGAAGTCACCATCCCATGCCTCTTTTCTATATCCTGCTGATTTTCCCATAATATTTAGGGTTGCTTGATTGAGACAGCGTATCACACTGCTTTATTTGCTTTCTCATCACTGGGACACAATACATGACACCCACAATTTATAGGAGGAGAGGTTTATTTTGGCTCACATTTTTGGCTGGTTCCAGGGCAAGAAGGGCATTGTAGAAGGAGGAAAGCGCCTCCTTGAGGATGGAGGAAAGCTGTTTATGACACTGCAGCCAGGAGGCAGAGAGCAAAGAGAGATGCTGGAGTGGGAGAGGCAGCCTTCCAGGTCAGGCCCCGGTGACTTGCCTCTTTTGAACGGGCCGAACCTCCCAACACTCACTGAGCTCTGGAATCAGGAATGGTTCGATCCACCCGTGTTTACAGCACCCCCCTGATCCAGTTACCCTCCAAAATCCCTGCCTCTCAGCGCGCGAGAGTTTGAAGGTTCATTCTTGGTCTACACCGTAACACATCCAATTCTCCGATTTTTTTGTGTGTGGTCGTTTTCTTTTGAGAACATCAATCAGATTAGATTAAGGACTCACATTACTCCAGTATGATTGTGACTTAGCTAATTATATTCACAATGACCCTCTTTCCAAGTAAGTTTAAATGCAGAGGAACTAGGGTCTAGGTCTTCTACTTTTTGGCTGTTAACAGATGCTTAAAATCTAGATGCCCGGATCCCATCAGCTCATTATTTTGGGATGTGTCCTAGACATGCTTATTGAATGAGGTAACCACTGTGATATTTAAGGTCTGTGGGTTCCCACTCCATAGGAAGGCCATTTGGTTGGTATCCCACGTACAGGTAGATCTTTGCTTACTGAAAATCCACTTGATGGAATATAGATTACAAAAGAGTAATTTCATTGTTTCCTGTAAAAATGGCATTTTTTACTTCATTGAAGAAAAACAACTTCTTTATACAGAAGGATTCCTGTTTAAACTAGAATCTTGTTCACCGAAGCAAATTATCCAGAAACATGTTCGGTGCTGGGATCTTACTTCTCAGTAACACGGCTGTAGGAAGAATCTTCATTTCCCCCAAATAATGCACCGACTGCACATGAAATATCATGTGCTTTCCGTCAACTTTTCCCTGTCCAGGAGAATACTAAGGCAAGCACTGGTGTTTCCCTCCTTAGAAAGGCTCTATTTATAGCTCTTGTCTATTAGGATACATGTGAAACTCAGGACTGCCAATAAGAGCAGATGGATTGAGCTTCTGCCACATTTCCCTTCCCTCTGGCTCTGGCTGCTTGGCAAGGGGCATTATAGTTCCTCCCTCGCTAGTCCTCACGGGATATGTATCTCCCAACCTCCAGTAACCTCCCTTAGTTGCAGGAACTAAAGTATTTGTGAACGATTGCATCGTCTCTTGGCCCTGGAGTTTGCCTCACTGAACTCTGACTTTGAGTCCGCGTTTGAGACACAAGGACACTGCCCATTCTTCCTTTCTGGAAAGACAGACTGCCATTGACATGGAAGGAGATTTAGCAGTAGACCAGGAGAGAGCCCCACTCTGGAACTAGGGTCTTTTGTAGAAATTGTCAGGGTTTTTTTTTTTTTTTTTTTTTACTGACTTTGAGCGCGTTTGAGACACAAGGACACTGCCCATTCTTCCTTTCTGGAAAGACAGACTGCCATTGACATGGAAGGAGATTTAGCAGTAGACCAGGAGAGAGCCCCACTCTGGAACTAGGGTCTTTTGTAGAAATTTTCAGGGTTTTTTTTTTTTTTTTTTTTCAGAAGCAAAGTTTTCATCATTTTACACATACCTAGTTTTTCTGCCCTTTCGTAGAGGATGAAAACAGTCAACCATAAAAACACATCTGCTCCTACATTGCACTTTTTTAAGTACAGTTTATTAACTTACTTTTAACTAGTTTTTTTAGTTAACTAGATATCGTAATCTGCAGAGATTGTCTGAATGAAGACTCAAATACAATAGAAGGGTTTTTTTTTTAAGTTATTTAATTGTCCAAGTTTGTCATCTGCATTCAGTCAGTGGCTCCCTTCCCTGTAGGAATTTAAGAATTCGGGTCTGCCTAGATTTTGGATTAGTCTTTCTCTCGGATCTCCTTGATACCATCCTCATCACTGTCATTACCATCTTTACCACCACCGTCTACGCATAATCAACACCACCATCAGTACCATCCACACCGCCACTGTTCGTATCACTGTCACCACCACCATCACCTTCCCCGGCATCTACGCCCAACAGATAGAATCAGATCACAAAAGCTTCACCTTGAAACCAGTGAGCGCTTTCCACTCAGCGTTTTCTTACAGACTATCATTTGTGCAGGCAATGCTTGGAAATATACGCTAGCTGAAAACTCAGGGGCAAAAAAGAACCCAGGGAAATGCGATTTTGGGAATCGTAAACAGAGACTACTACAAATATCTGTATGATCTAACATTTGAATATATTTTTCTTGAGTGTATAAAATCAAAGTGTCTTAAGGTACCTTGCATACAGTGACCACATTTGCTGGCCATTAACTACCAGATCTCTGGGACTTTCTATTCTGTGAGAGAGGTTTGTGTAACATATGACACAGTAAGTTTACCCTATTCCCTGCAGAAGCAGGATTCTGGAAAGAGTGAGGGATGACCACTGTTCTCACCAATAATCTACCACCAAAGGTGACAAACTACAGACCTTGGCCATCTTTGATCTGCATCTGGTTGTGCAAATTAAAGTTTAACTGGAGCGTAGACATGCCCAGTTATTTACATAATTTCTCTACTTGCATTCTTGCCATGACAGCACAGTAGAGTTTTGCACAAAGACCTTATATTCTTACACTGAAGGTGCATATTGCACACTCCTTCAGAGGGGAGATTTGATGAAACTTAGTCTATACCAGTGGTGGCAGACCTGTGGCATGTGTGTTACTGTGTTTTTCTTTTAAGACAAAAGATGTCTGAGTTTTGTTTTTTTCTAAACTAAAATCCTAGGTATTCAGGTTTCATTGCAGTGATGGTATTTTGCAATAAATATGTGGGTTTTGGTTTGCAGTTCCAGCCTCTGTTCTCTGAAGGGTTCACTGTCAGTGGTTTATGCCATGGTCTTCCAACAGGGTACTTAAGCATCTGGAGGTGCTTTGGGAAGTTTGGGAAATGTAATCAGTAGAGCAGTAGTTCCTCCCAATTCCATGAGGGCAGCTCTATCTTGCTTTCGTCTGTACAGTGTTCCCTGTAAATGAGTTTGGGGAAATAGTTTGACATTGATTCCTCTAAGCCATCAATATATAGAATATAAAGGAAGTCAAACCTGGTCTTCCTTCCTGGAGCTCTGTAAAGCCTCTCTCCAAAAAGATAAAGACCCCTCTGCTTAGGTGGCAGAGACATTTACTAGCCATAGGCGTGGACCTTCCAGTGGGCATCAGCATATCTGTGCACTCATTCATTCCAAAGAGTTTATTACACGCTTCGTGTTTGTTCCAGTTGGGAAGGATAAGACAGCATTGCAGTGTGGTACTCCTTCTAAAGGAGGCCACTGACTTTCAGAGAAAAGGAGAGAGTAAGCAAAATGACACAGCATAGATATTTTATATCATTTCAGCTGTAAAAAATAGGGCAAGATAGTGGACAGAATATGGGGGTTTTCTTTACGAAGATTAAGGAAATGTCTCCCTGAGAAAGTGGTCTGAATTTGGATAGGGATAGAAAATATGTTGAGATCTGAAGGTATCTGGGAAGACCTGTAACAGCAAAGATAAAGTCTTTTACTCCTCAGGATGGCTTTCCAAGAATCCTTCTATGCGGTTTTCTAAAGCTATTGGCTTTCCCCCACTACCCCACTCAGGTTTTGTATTTGCCTCCAAAAGGCCACTTTCTCATTTTCTACTTACCTGTCAAGTACCTCTTCATTGTCAGGTGAAGCATTACTCAAATGCAGAGACCCCTGTGATGCTTTTTCAGTCATAGGTAGCAGTCCCATTCACCTGACCCTGAATGTTGGTATAACCAGTATCCTCTTCAGGAGTTTACATAGATGTAAGGAGAGAGACACTTTGGGTCTGGTTTTTCATCTCCTCTCCTGGAGCCACCCTGTCTAGTTGTCCATCTATCACTGAAGCCTAACAAATCTTGTATATGACTATGAAGTAGCCTAAAAAATAAGTAACAAAAGCATTCATATTAATAAGTAACACCTACTGAACATTTACTTAGAACACAGCTCTCGGACTCTAGCCTGTTTATTATGCACAATAAACATAGAGTTAGGGACAATTATTATTTATAGAATTAGGCACTGAAATACAGGAAGGTTAAAATAATGTCTGAGCTCTCATAGTCTAATAATAACACACAAGCATAAAACCTGATTTCTAAAATTTATGTTCCACTAGGACCCTACTACCATGGATTGTTTTATCAAATCTTCATAGACCTCTCTGGAGGAGATACTGTTGTGTGGAGGAGGGGCTCCAGATGTAGAAACATTAAACAGCATATCCAAGATCACGTAGCTATGTAGTGCAGAAGTGGGATTCAAATCCATGTGGTTCATGTGCGCTTGGTTCCAGAATGCTTGTCTTTACCTCCACACCTTAATGTGGTGTGTTGGCATCAAAAGGGGAAACAATTGATTATCCCTGCCCTGCACGTCATAGTGCTGGCTTCTCATGTGGAACGGCAGCCAAGGTGAAGGCCTATCCTTCTGTGTCTTGCTCTTCCCACTGGAGAATGTACACACTGAGCTGTGTTTTATTTACTCTTGCTGTTGTCTTCCCAGGAGATCAGGAAGGAGTACAGCTATCAAAAAAAGCAGAGTCATAGGGTGATGCATACAATGCAAGGGGTTTATTTATAATGCAGAATTCTGAGCTAAAAAGACAGTGTAAGAGGAGATTAATCTTTTCCCCTGGACTGCAGGGACAGTATAAAGCTTCCAAGGGTCAGGGTTGAATAGCAATTAAAATGACTTCTGGACCCTTAACACATATGCACGGTACAGTACTTAGCTGAAGACCAGTGACGCGTCCTACCCAGGAAGGGAAAAGCATCCTCTGATGCCTCATGCCTCTGTGCCCCTTAACAGTTGAGGTGCTTGTCTAATAGCATTGTTGCAAAACAACTGTAATAATTTAAGGTTTCTTGATAGTAAGCCTGTGGCTTCCTCATTCTGATATAGCCTGACCATATAGCCTGACCAACCTGAAATGTTCAGTCTGGGTTGACTCCTAGGTGACTGTCCCATCCAAGTATCATATCAAAGGAAGGAGGACTTCTGGTGGGTAATGTTTGTGCGGAGTAGCTCATATACCCTTAACACATATGCATGGTACAGTACTTAGCTGAAGACCAGTGACGCGTCCTACCCAGGAAGGGAAAAGCAACCTCTGATGCCTCATGCCTCTGTGCCCCTTAACAGTTGAGGCGCTTGTCTAATAGCATTGTTATAAAACAACTGTAATAATTTAAGGTTTCTTGATAGTAAGCCTGTGGCTTCCTCATTCTGATATACCTTAACACATATGCATGGTACAGTACTTAGCTGAAGACCAGTGACGCGTCCTACCCAGGAAGGGAAAAGCAACCTCTGATGCCTCATGCCTCTGTGCCCCTTAACAGTTGAGGCGCTTGTCTAATAGCATTGTTATAAAACAACTGTAATAATTTAAGGTTTCTTGATAGTAAGCCTGTGGCTTCCTCATTCTGATATAGCCCGACCAAGGGAAATGTTCAGTCTGGGTTGACTCCTAGGTGACTGTCCCATCCAAGTATCATATCAAAGGAAGGAGGACTTCTGGTGGGTAATGTTTGTGCGGAGTAGCTCGTGAGCATACCACATCTTTAGCGAACCTCCTTTGACTGAAGGTATTGTTCAGTGACTTTGTCAGTCTGTCATTCCTATGGATCATGAAGCATCTCCCATGCTCCATGAATATTAGGGGAATCGGGACCATGTTGGGTGAACTTCCTGAGGGTCTGCAGCTCTTGGCAACTTGAGTTCTAGAGGGAAGAAATCAGAATAAGCAAGTCAGCCAATTAGGTTAATAAATATGAGACTTTGAGGACCACAGCTGCTTTGTGAATGAGATAGAGCTGACCTGGATTTTGAAAGCTGTGTCTACCAATTTGCTGCCCTGAGAAAGGAGATTAAAGGTCACACTCTGAGGAACAATGAAGCTGAGATGACTATGAAGTGGTCTGGTGGTCAGTTTTATGCAAGAACTGGTAATGATTCCACACTGCGTATTGCTGGAAGGAAATTCTATGGTCCATTGCACAATTATATACAATAGAAAGGAAGATATGGAGAAAATTAAAGACAAGTGTGCAAAGGAATGTACACTTGCAAATCAAGGTGTGTGTGAGGCATGTATAATATGGTTACTGTATTTCCTATAGATCAAGCCAGAGAAAGACACTTTGGGGTTTCAAAATATCTCCTTGTTCCTTTTACAAAATTACCTTTCTTTGTAGCCTTTCTAAAAGCCTATCTTTTACCAACTTGAAATTCCTGGCTATTTTTTCTGGCTTTGCACGATCAGAATTTTCCAGGCAGTATTCCTTATTGTGTCTGTCAGAGACTCAGAAATAAGCAATGAAGGGGAATAAACCAACGTCCTTCGAGACTCTCACAGCATCACCTGCCCAACGAAACCTCTCATGGTCACCTCAGCTGTGTTCGGGTGACCGCAAGGTTCTGTTCCTTGGGATAATCTTTGCAAGACTTGTGTCTTGCTGTAAAAGTGGCTGGAGGGCAGGTGTGTTTTCAGAAAAAACAAAGGGAAATAGGTTTTGTTAATCACTTCTGTGGCATTTCTTGAGGTTAACGGAGACTCCTGATGGTGACTGTAGGACCAAGACTAAGAAGAAGAAAGCTGGTCTTCCTTCTCCCACAGTCCTGATATCAAGTCCATGTGGGGAATTATTTTATTAATTCTTCTGATCACTGAGTAAACACTTAAGGAGCATATACCACAGGAGATCTCCATGTAAGACTCAAGGGGCAAGCTCCTGTCATCATAGAAGTGACATTCTGGTGGATGGCGGGGAGAGGCCCATTCCCAAAACAGTTTCACAATGAATTATTTAATTGCAGATGAATTAAATGACAAAGGGGAAAATACAGTGCATAAAAATAGTTTAAATTAAGAAGAGCTGAAAAACATGGCTGTTTTTGTTGTTGTTGTTGTTTTATCCCTGAAACCTCAGGGATTAAGAGCGCTACCAACTGAATAACTAAATGGACAGTGTGTCACTACACCAACTGAGAGGCATCCTGTCCCTAAATTTCCAACTGTAAGTGGGATTCTTTCCTTTTTCAGATATTTCAATTGCTCTCATTTGTTGGCCTTACTCTAATACTTCCTAAGTTCTTGCTAACTAAGATGGAAGCCAATCTCATTGTGGGTTTCAGAATTCTGTGGTTTTCTGAAAAAGAAAAAATGCTGAACAATCTGCCTTATCAGTATCTCTTCCAATTAATGTAATCTTGTTTCTGTTATTTCCACCATATTTTTGAATCCAGCGAGCCTCATTACATTTGCAAGTGCATTAAATTGGAGCCTCTCTAGAAGGAGAATGATGATTATCAGCTAATTTAATTATGTTTCTACATTTGCAGCATTTAATGATGTCTGCCATTGTTGTTGGGGATTCATATGTTGGCTCTAGGTAGAAATTAGCTCTGATCCCATGTACAATTTACGCTATCAGATAATACTTGACAGCTCATGGAGGTGCATGTTCAGTTATTTTTTTAAATCTAATCAAAACTGATTTATGTGCAATCAAATTGCAGGAATAAAGGAAAAGCTTTGTGAAATATACTTGTTGGTTATAGTGTTGCCTGCCTTTGAAGTCATACCAAGGTATTTTTCTTAGTTTTGTATCAGTATGGCATTAGGGGTCTAAAATTCTGCAACTCACTCCATTGCATACTAATTCAGTACTTGTGATCTTCTCATATAGGTCAAATGAAATGTTCAACTCCCCGAGCTCTGTATCGTATTCAGAAGTTGTCTAGGTATCCTCTGATTGCTGGGCCTGTGATGTTCCATACAGGCCAAGTCTCCCGTGAAAGCGGGAGGAAACAGCCTCAAGAGTGGATGGGGGTAAATCTTGAGAGCTGCTGCTGAGATTCCAGGGGACTGATCTGTCATGCCTCTCTCCCCCCCATGGCTTCTCAATCTAGTCAAAAATAAATCCATAAACCCAGTGTGTATTCACTTTATTACCAGTAGGGGCTACATCTGAAAATGCTTTTTATATTTGCTTAAAAAGTACCTCACTAATAGTTGTTAGGTGCCAGATACAATCTGAAGTTCTATACCAATAAAACACCATTTAATTGCTACAGTAGCCTGAAGACTCAGTACTCTGTCACCCTGGTAGGCACACGGTGACTCACTCATCAGAAAAAAATCATCAGAAAAGTCACCCAGCCTCCATGATGCAGATTGTGGTGAGGAATAAAGTGGAAACTTGCTACCTAAAGATTCATAACCCAGTGGTGGATTGGAATAGGTGCCTAGCCCTTGAGGGAGGGAAACCCAAGGGCTAAAAATCACTGACCCCCCCAGACTGACAATTAAGAACATCAGCCAGTCTTGAGACATGTGTTAGAGGAAACAGATTTATAGACATTTGAGCAGCACACTTGGAAACCAAGGTGCAGAACATCTTTGTGGAAAGGGACTACAGTCCTTGAGGCTGGAGGGAGGGTGAGGATTCAGGGAATGACGAAGCCAGTGCCTGGCTGTGAAAAGCCTTGTGAGCCCCTTGAGGCGGGCTGGAGGTTTGACTAAAATAGAACATGCCTGTGTATAAGCGAGGAGTGTGCTGGGATGTGTAGACAGCTCGCGGTAATCACTCTCCAAAGGAGTCATCTTCAGCCACTTCCTGCGCAGGGAAGGCTCCAGGCACCACTAAACGCGTCAACAGCAATAACGACTTGATTGCTGCTGCAGCCCAGTGGGGTCTCCTAGTGCTCATAAAGGCGTCTGTGGGTCACTGAGCAGAAATGCGTATGAGCCTCGCCAGCTTCCTTATCTGTCCCTGAGGCCCAGCCCCCACCTTTCAAACTGGAGGCATCTCTCTGTGATATTGACAGAGTAGAGTGGTACTTTCTGCCTCTTTCTGCTTACGTCTGTCTTTCTTAACCCATTGTTTCTGGAGGAAGGAATCTTGAGAGTGTGCACTCTGTTAATACCAAAGTATATTTTTCACTTTCTTCAAAATTGGGAAGATTTCTCACAGAGGGCTCATTGATTGAAAACCATTGTTTTTCTCCTAAGATTGGAGTGTGTTCCAATAATGGGTCATGGCTTTTTGTGTGTTTGTTTGTAATGATGCTTGGATAAGCACTGGCTGTCATTTTTGGCTTACATTTCTTCTCAACAGATCTGGATATTGGTTTGCACATATAGAAAAGGTGAAGGATTGTAGACATCCATATACCCACCATGGAGATGCTACATTAATTTTTACCACGTTTGTTTTGTAATACATTAATATCTTCATCGGTCCACATTATTCTGGTTTTTATGTTTTGCAGATAATTATGTCAATGCCCTTAGCAAAAGTTATTTATATTAAAACATATAAGGGGACCATTTGGTGAAATTTTAATATATTTTTAATATATTTGTTGATGTGCCTCTATGAAGATACAAAACTGTCACTCCCCAGGAGTTTCAGTGTGATCTGTGTGTGCCCTGGGAAATGAATCCGTGTGCTTAACCCATGATTGCATAGATTGTTTACATTAAAAAGTAAGAGCAAAATGAAAGACAGACCATAGGAAGTAGTAGGACAGATCTTTCTCAAATGGGAAGGGCATCGAGAGAGAGGAAGGCAGGAAAGAAGGAAGGAGAAAGGGCTGAAGAAGGAATTAAGATGTGTTATGTATGGGCCGGGGATTTAGCTCAGTGGTTTGGTGGCCTGCCTTGCAAGTGCAAGGACCCGAGTTCAATCCCCAGTACCAAAACAAAACAAAACAAAAAAGTGTTATGTACATATACCAATTCGGCACAGGACATATACATATCATGTAAAAATAAAAAAAGTTTTAGAAAGCAAATGTGTTTTGAGCATGGCGACACTCAGCTACCATGACAGGCACTCAGAAGGCCGAGACCGGAGAATCACAGGTTCAAGGCCAGCCTGAGGAACTTAGGAGGCCACTGGCTCAAAATACAAAATGAAAAGGGCTGGCGGCGTATCACAGTGGTAGCACACTTGCCTAGCATGTGTCAGTCCCTAAATTCAGTCTCCGGTACTGCGAAAACAATGCATCAATAAAAAATGAAGGAAAACGTGAACATGTGCATGTGTACACACACAAACATACATGTGTATAACTTACAGCGGATAAATAATAGTACAGGTGGCATGCAGATAGGGCAAAATAATCAGTGGTGGAGGAGATGCGCCTGTATTTGGCAGTTACAGGTCTTGGGGACAGATAACCTGCTCCTGTTATCATTGTCTTCAGAGGGAACATGAGCATATTAGATGTGCGAGACTACACTGATGTCATATCCGAGACGAGTGGAAGGAAACACCGTGTTACTCATCTAATTGAGGCTGTTTAAGGACTTTTTGCCCTGAGACTACCAACAGCTACAATTTTTCAAAGTCAGCCTCGATTCGGGTTTTATTTCTTTAAGTACTCATTAATGTCACAAATACTTAGGCCGGGATCAGCTGTCTTCATTTAAAGATAGGTTGTTCTTTCATCTTGTGACCCTGAAACGTGTAGATAAAAATCAGCATTAATTGGCAGGATACAGGAGGGTGGGGAGGGTGGTGTCTGGTGACAGCATTCTTAGGGAGAATACTGAGAGAGACGCTCACAGCTCCTTAACTAGGGATGACAACTGGATTTTAATTAACAGCAGGTGAGCTGGTGGTCAGCCCTTTGACATTTAGGGGGATCACAGAATATCCTTCTCCTTTGAACCACATTTATTTCTAGCTTAATTACTTCTTCTGAGATATCCTCACATTAGCTACAGCATCTCCATTTAAGATCCTTTTAACCAGACCTTTTATTATTTTTTTAGTTTTTATTAGTCTCATTTTAGTAGTAGCTTAATGTTATAAAAGACCTGGACTAACTCATTTTAATGACCTCTGCTGCATAAATGGTAATTTTACATTTGGCCTTATTTCAGTAGTTTCTTTCTTTCTTTTTTTTCTTTTAAAGACCACTGCTTTCAGGAGGACAGAAATGGAAAGATTAAACCCCTTAGTGTCATCTGCCTGAAAAAATCCTGTGGTTTCTTCTGACAGGAACAGGGTTTTCAAATCCCCCCTTGGTCTAAGCTTCGATGCTTGACATCTCATTATTTTACTCGGTGACTTCAGCGTCACCTTCACCCCATTAATTAAGTAACTCATTGAATGTATTATTCAGTCCCGATTCCCTTGTCTGTGACAGAGAGGATGGGGCTGCTGCTGCTTCTTCCCCTCCTGCTGCGTCCTCTTGCCTTTCCCTTCTACCCACACCCAAGAAAGGACAAAGAGAGAAGATCTGGGGAGATAAAGAGATGTTGTTTTGTGTTTGTAGTGAGACTGCACTTGAGTGAAGATGAAATTGAGGGTGGAAGGATGATGTCAATTTCTCTTGATGGCAGAGACCGTGTTACTTACTATATGTCAGGCACTGGCTTAGGTCTCTTTCTTACATCATCTTGTTTATTCCTAGTAACAGCTCTATGAGGACGTACTATTCACGATCCCCCTTTACACACATATATATATATATGCTAAGATTCAGTGGTGTTTATCATCTGTTCAAGTCTTCTAGCCCGTGGGCATCAAAAACCTAATTTGGTTTCACTAGGAATGTGATTTTTAGCACTTACAGTCTCCAGAGCATCGCTGTTAGGTATTTCTTTATGTGCAGTCAAATTTACATTCTTCAAGTGTAGATGGGGTGGGGCTTAGTGATGCTATCATGGGAAGGATGTCCAAACTGTAGCTGTCTCCTACGGTTTAGATTCAAAATGTCTCCCACACCCCTCGGAGCACATCGTGGGCTTTTGGAAAGAGATTGGCTACTGGGAAGCTGTCCTCAGCAATGGGCTAATGTCCTAACACCTTCCTAGCTCAAGGTTCTGTTAGGAAGTGGTGCCGGACCAGAAGAGGTGGGCCACTGGGACTCTTACCTGGAAAGGTGTGTTCTTGATCCTAGGTCTTCCCTTCTCTCTCTGCTGCCTGGTTGTCAAGCGTTGAGCAGTGTGCTTCTGCCACTGCCTCCCCCATAATCGCCTGGGGGCCCTGTGACTGGGGACTAAACCGAGAGCCAAAGTAAGCCTCTCATTTTAAGTTGCAAGTATGGAGTATTTTGTCCAAGTGACAGGAAAGTACCTAGCACAGCCCCTTAAATCTTCTGATCTATTAGTGACAGACACTGGGAAAGACAGTTGACTCCCCTAAGGGAGTCCTTAGTAATCAAGAACACTGTCTTCCAGGGATGATTGGTCACAGAGCTATGTTGTTCACCCTTTGTATACATTAAACTTCAGTAAGAGGTGTTTAAAGGTGCCCTACTCGGTATATTTGATTTTGCAGGGGAGTGGCCCACATTTGGATGTATCTAGTTGGTGTCAGTCGAGCTGGAAATAATAAGACTAGGCGCTTATTAAGGATGGAAGTGGAGAGGGGATACTTGAAGTGGGGAACACAGAGGAAAAGAAAAGAACTCTAACATGAGAAGGCAGATAGAAAATTTAGAAGGTCAAAGTGAGAGTAATTGAAATAGAGTCTTGGAAATTGTGGGTCTGAAAAAGAATTGGAGGTTAAGTGGTAGGTAAAAAAGAAGATAAAGCAAAAGAAGAAGACAGAATAATGTGTGTAGGGGGAAAGGGAATGAATTGTAGTGCAATTTAAGGAAGAGGAAGTTCAGAACCTCATTAAGAAGAAGAAGAAGAAGAAGTAAAAATTAAGTTTTGAGAACACTTTGTGATCTTTTTTTTGAGAGGGAAAACTTCAAAGAAAGAGATGACATTTAAGGAGTACTGTTAATTTGATTGGCTTGGGAGCCACCCAGCGGATTACTAAAACATAGTCTGGATGGCTCTGTGTAGGTCACAGATGGTCTATATCTGGTCCCTTGTGCCTTCCTCTTTGGTACCATTCCCCTGCTTTGTGTCCTAGCTGCACTGACGAGGTGAGCATCTTTCCTCTCCCATATTTCTCCATCACAGTGTATCTCTCTTGGACCAGCCAACCATGGACTGAATGCCCTGAAACCCTGATGAAATTAAACGTCTCCTTCTTTAAGTTGTGGGTGCTGAGTGTTATGTTTGAGTGAAGGGAGGCTAAGTAATACAGAAGTGCAAGTTGTATAATAAGATTGGTGCAACTCATTGCATTCTGTAAGTTACTCCTGTCATTACTCAGTAGGCCCTGAGCACCAGGTACTATTCATGGGGTCTGGATAGATGAAACAGAGAAAACTAAGATGCCAGAGAATTCCTAGAAACTCTGGACTGCGTGGGAATGGAGAAAATCCGGCCATGAAGTGTCCAGATTCAATCTCTGTGCTGGGGGAATATCACAAGTGTATGCAGACCCTGCACCTGCGTTTGAGGAACGGGAATAATGTCATATCCTCAGAAGAGGGTGGAGAAGAGAAAGAAAGGTTGTCATTAGGAAATGGGTCAAACGGGGAGCTGATACTATTCTCAGGATTTCAAACAGAAACGTTCCTTTCCACTGTGGCTCATGTTTGATAAGAATGGGCTGGGTTTGGTTTCTCAGCCTCGTGTTTATCTGTGGTATTCTGCATGCAAACATTGCCTCACTCTGAGACGTAGCTCCCTTCTCCCTGAGGAGCAGACAATAAGTAGTAAGAGTACTGTAGAAACTAAGGTTCAAAACCTTTGGGGGAGGCCCCTGGCACAGAGTCACTGCATGTTATTCAAACGTGGAAACCAACCAGTGAGAAAAGACTTGGGGATCCTTGGACCAGTTTTTATAAAGATCGCCAGGTGGGACTGGGTATGAACCCCATAGGGAAATGAAAGGATTTCATGCAGACCGTGAAGCTCATTTATCTGTTTTCACTCAATTGTTTGGGGGATGATAGCTAAAATATATGGTTGTTAAAGCGATGCTGCAGTGTTTCCCTTCCTGGGTGCTGATGGCTGTTATCCCCCTGCAGGACAAATGACCATTTAGGGAAGAGACAGAGATGTGTCTTTTGCCAGTGTTCATGAATTTCAGAGGAACAGAAACAAGTTGTAAAAGTGGAGAGGCAGGCCTGGCAGGGGTGTCCTGTTTTTGGTACTCTTTTGATGATGCCATGCCCCAGCTACAGCCCACAAAACTCCACTTTAGCTAACGTGTCTGCCAGGTCTCGCCAGCCTAGAGCAAGCAGGTGCGAGGCCTGTGACCCCTGGGTGAGTTAGGCAGACTTCCTTGGCCCTGGCTCTTCTTTCCATCATACTTGCTGTTGTAGGAGCTGATTTTTTCCCCCCTTAAAGCCTGTTAACCTTATATGCAGGGATGAGACCATTTGAGCATTAAGACAGGAAGTTGATGGGAAATTGCAAACCCTTAAAATAGGTTGAGAGCTTCCTGTCATTTGGGGTCCTGGCAGAGATTCAAAATGTAGAGAGAGGAAGAGGAGAGAGAAAAGTCAGCACTTGGGGTGTTTCTCCTGAGGTAGCCAGCTTCTCCCATGAATGTGCCTTTCTCCCACCCCAGGAGAGGATGGTGGTAACTGCCTGCTCCACAGAGGTAGCTGTGAGTCCCCTGTGCCGAGGGGATATAAGAACGGGTTCGGTGTCCAGTATTGATGTCTACGGCTTATAGACCATGAAATAATTTAAAAATAAGTGGGAAGAATTTTTTATCACTTTATTGCTTTTGAGAATGCTTCTATGGTTATGCTGATTTAAAAAAAATATCTTTAACAAAAATCATGTTTATCCTATACGACCTGTTTTGAAGTATATGCATTGCAGCATAGATAAATTTAGCTAAATAACATTTGCATGACTTTACATGCTCATTATTTGTTTGTAATGAAAATGCTTAAAATCTATAGTTGTATTTCTCCTGGGTCAAAAATCCCTGATCCCCATAATCTAAAATAGGGGAAATTTGTTTTGGCTTAGTCTGAGGGTTCTGTCAGGGGTTGGCTGGCTCCAAGGCAGAAAAATAGTTGTGGAAAGGCCTAGAGTAGAGAAGATGCACACTTTATGAGAGCCAGGAAGCAGGGCAGGAAGAAGCAGAGACAAATGGACCTAGGCCAGGCGGAGTCCCCAGGGTCATGCTGCCGTGACCTGCAGAGACACCCCCAGAAGTGCGCTCGGCTCACAGTGCTCTCAGTGATTTCCAAGCGTATAACCTCCTGTTATTGACCGTAGTCACTGTACGATGGATTGTTCAAACTTATTTCTCCTAACCGAAACTTAACATCCAGAAATTGGTCGTGAGTCTCTAAATGTACATAGTCTTTAGCTTGTCGGAGGGGAAAGACACAGTTGCCTGATTTAGTGCCAATTAGCGATGAGTATAATTGGCCAGCTGTGTTAGTGGCTCTGAGTTCCAGGGTCTGTGTAAAACACATTATACGCATTTTCTTAATATATGGGAACAAACATAGACTACATCTATAATCTATCATACCAAGTATTGAGGAATTAATGAAGGCCCGTATGGCTGAAAATGCTAGCAAATGAGAAACTACCCCTGTTGTGTGTTCATGTACTCCTCCATTAAAAACATTTTTTTTTTTCCTGTGCATCGTGTTTGTTCCTTGAGAAAATGAGGATGAGTGATTTAGGTAAGCGACACAGCTGAACAGTCAGCTCACTGGTATCGGAGTTAACCCAACCAGATTCAGGTCCTAGAGCTAGTGCTTGTGAGTCCTGGGGCAAGAATCCTCACCTTTCTGAGTTTGTTGCCTGTAAAATGGGAGTGGTCAGTGCACCTGCCTTAGGAGACAAAGTGGAACTCACAGACAGAGGGTCTCTGTGAGTTCTGCTGCTCATCATCACAACGTTGTGTCTTTACTGAACACATCTGAACTTCTTACTCTTTGTTATTTAAATAAAAACCAGTATAACAATTATTTATGTAACATTTACATTATATTAGTTTTTTTTTTTTTTTTTTTTTTTTTATGACATTTTCTTTTTATTTGTTTTTTTTTTTTTTTTTTTTTTTTGGTACCTGAGTTTCTTGCTTGCACTTGCGAGGCAGGTGGCGGCACCACTGACCTAAACCCCTGGTGCCATATTAGTTACTATGAATGATATAAGGATAATTAAAGTTTGTGGGAGGATGTGTATAGATTATATGCAGATGCATAATATTTTGGTTTTCTGTGGGGTCCTGGAACCGGTCTCCTGAGAACAATGAATCACACACACACACACACAGGCACACACACGAACGCACGTATATAACAGAATTTCCCCTGGAATGATTTTTTAGAAGAATAGTATTGTTTTTACCTTTATGCTTGAAGGGCAGTGGTCTCACGGAAGAGCCAGGCATTGTATAAAAGGCTTTGAAAGTCCAAGCACACGTGATACCAGACTCACAATGCACATCAGGACACAGTACATGGTACCAGGCACACATGTTCTGGATGGTAGTGCCAGGAAGAGGTGAGAAGCACCTCGGTGGTGAGTGGTGAGTGGACTCCTGGGTGAATAGAGGCCAGCGATTCAGGATGGGAGACACTGTGAGCCCAGTTCATGGAACATGTGAAAAGCTAATGTACAGGAAGATTCAGTGGTGGTCTGGGGAGGAAACATAGAATAAGGGTCCGAGAATATCAGTGAGACTGAGGCTGAGGACCCTCTATAATTTTAATACTCTTAGCATTTTTCTTGGGTATCCATTAAAGATGATTTCTGCACAATTATGGTTTTAAAAGGATATTAATTTTTGTGTATTTTATCCAGTGTCCAGTGAAACTCACATCTTAAAAGTGAATATCAGATTTGTCTGAACCAAAGCTAATATTTAATAAGATTATTAACCCACGATGTTTTGAAATATGTATACATTATGGCTTCATGGAGCTAATTAAAACATATTTCTGTTATACTTGATCATCTGAATCTCACAAAACTGGAAATCATAAAATAAGCAGTCAAACAAAAGACCAGAACAAACAAATAACGTTAAATGATTGAAACTTTAAAGAACTCTCTAGGCAACCAGCTGTGAACTCGGAAACCAAACACATGAGAAGACAGCCCGAGTTCAGCCAGCCAGGTAGACGGCGGCAGGAAATCTTCAAAACACCTCTGAAGGCTGAAAATTTCCAAGAGCATAACCACACAGACAATTTAGCAAGAGGGAAGACATTCCAGGTCCATCAGCGTCTTGGGGTCCTCACAGCTGGAACCAATCATCCATATGTGGGGAAGTAGAAACAGTAAAATACATTTTACAGGGATTTTACCCAGAGTGGGTAACATGTAGAAGTATCTGTGTTTGACTAGCTCAGCCTTTGGGATTTGGAATAGTCAGCATTCATTTTCTTACCTCACTTCCAAGACACCATGTCTGATTACGATGTTTAAGGCCTCTTGAAATGGAAGCCTCGATTGTTCCTACTCTCTCGGCACAGTGTCTACATCTTATGAACATCGTAGGCCTGCCCATGCAAAGGAGAAAGTAACCGAGATCTCCAACAGGGATAGTCTTGCATCTAAAAAACAAATGACAGATTTTGCAAGTAAACATGGCATTTGGGGGAAAGGGTGAAGAAGCAGAGAAATGTGATTATTATCCTCAACTGTCTGTTGTAAGGCACATTCTCCCTGTGTTCACACAAGTATTGAGATGATTGTTTTGTAAAAATGAGTTACTAATAAATCACACAGCATAGGAAAGAACATATGCATTCATTTTTCCAGTGTGTTTCCTTTTTCTGAAAAAAAAAAAAAAACCCAGAGTATTTCTCTGTTTTGTTTTGTTTTAATTCACCATTGGGTTTAATTCACCAGAAGTTCAGGGCCCATGTGTTTCAATTTACATGTTTATTTTTATTTTTAAAATCATTTATTTTCAAAGTATTAACACATAACCTGATGTTGTCAAATTGAGAAATATTCCAGTGGAACAAAAGCGAGAAAATAGCTTTAGATCCTGAAGGAATAAAGGTGTGCACACGTGGACTGTGTCACATGTTTACAGTGCTAGCTTGTTAGATAATGTTTAGCTTTCTAATGACATACATTTTCCATGTGGTATTTTACGAACATCCATTCCAGCGTATGAGAGGAGAGACACCGTGTTGCTTCAGCTCCCTGCTAGTTTGGTTGGAACATGGGCAGGTGAGTAATGGTGACCATTCAGACCTTGTTAGGTGATTGAGTAAGGCTGGAGACCATGAGGCTTGCATTCCTGGTATTGAGAATTAGTGATTCAGCCTTGTCCACAGGGCTGCCATCCATTTCCTAGCAGAAATCATGATGCTGCACCAAGGTCACCGGGGCAGAAAATATAGCTTCTCAAGAAACCCTGGTTGACAAGATGGCTACAGTCCCAGTGGCTCCTGCAAATACCAGTTTCCAAGGAGAATTGAGGCACACAGAGCAGCCAGCAGAACTCGCCTGTGTCACTGTCGGACCAGGAGCATCTCTTGGAAAGCAGCAGCTCCTCTCTAGGCAACAGGGAGCCTTGAAACACTGTCTTTTTTCACATTTGCACTAGCCACCTTAACCTGCAGATCGCTTCACCTTTTCTAATTGGCACAAATCTTGCTCTTACTGTTGGATGCCTTTCTGGAATGTCTAGTTCCTAGGGGGAAATTTAATATTTAATTTAATGGGTTTTGTTGAGTCCTTGTAGTGTTAAGGATCTTCACCAGAGTGGTTCACGAAACATTAAGATGATAGACCGTGATTGGCACCAGTTCCCAGGAGAGTTGTCTTTTGGGAAATGGTATCTTTTGTTCCAACAAGGGACACATTCATTTGATTGAGAGAACAATCTCAATCAACCTGACCTGGAAGAACTGGTTTTTAGAAACATCTAATATGAAGAAAGAATAATTATAATACCATTATATGATGCACACAATAATATATAATAAATATATGATAAAATTTTAAAATTGCAATTATAGTAAGTGTATTCATTGCTAAAGATATGACAGCATTTTAGGTATTTGATTTCACTTAATTATGCCCACCTGATGGTGTGGGGTCCGTTGGTCCCCTTTTCTATAATACACAAACTGAGGCTCTGATAAGCTATCTCATGAGGCTTGCAACTCTTAAGTGGTAGAGTGAGTAGTTGAGACAAGATGGACTCAATCTTGAGATTTCTCTTGACTGTTGTGATCCACAAGCAGATGAAATTAAAATGCAGCTTCTGAAATATTAGAGCAAATGATTACATTATCTTAGTATCCATACATGCTCATTGAACCATATTTTCTCAAGAGGTTGCTATGCTAATTGAAAGCTGGCTATATTCTTTCTTTCTTTCTTTTTTTTTTTTTTTTTTTTTTTTTATGAATCTGAATGCTCCATGTAGCTGGCATGGAAAAGTGGCTATGTGTGGTGTGGATCAGACACAGGGGACACAGGACAGAAGGAGGGTAGAAGGAGAGGGGAAAGCTTCTGTGAGATTCAGGTTCCAGTTCTGGCTATCCTTCTGATTGGACGAGAGCATCATATCAAGCCTCTGCGTTCCTGCTCTAGTTTACCTCCCTCTCAAGATTATGCTAAGCAAGGAAACGACACAGTACAAACAAAACCAAGAACACAGCAAGGAATGCAATCCCAAAGAATCTCAGGCACGGCAGTCATCAGATGGTAGCTGTATTTTTCACATAGGAAGAACTAGGTTTTGTTTCGTTTTTGCATAGAAACTGGCTGACTGTGAGGTGCTCTGGGACTGGGTGGGCTTTCACTCACTTTTCCACCTCCCACCTTCCTTTTCATCAGTTCAGTAGCTCAACTTGAGTGCACTAAATTTCAATTTGGTAATTGCATCCTCAAATCCTTTAATGAAGGTGTTTATCAGTGTATAAATAATTGCTTAGTAATTTTGTATTTGCAAACTGCATCCTGGCTGTTGATGCTACTCTGAGGTTCCAGTGGAGGGTTTGGGCCCCCTCGAGCTCTTATGGAAGTTGAGGGGACTTCCACAGCCCCGAGAACAGCGCATCAACACCGTCCCCGCCTGGGTTCACCTTGGCTCCCTCCCAGCACTGGCTTGCTTCTGTGTGTTTCCCTCGCTGTTTGTGAATTCAGGGGAGCAGCCCCTTTGTTTTGAGTCTTGTGACACTGACCTGCAGATCCAGGTCACATGCGGGGGCTTTGGAGCCTGCGCAGTTGTCCCCCCACCTGCGTGTTCTTTCCTAACCTGACTTCTTGCTGGGCAATATCCGCACACAGCTCAAGGAGGCCACACATCTCTTGCACCTTTGGGGCTCCTTATGGCCCCTTGCCCCACCGTGCTTTTGGTTCAGTCCCTTAATTATTCAAGGCCGTGCTGGGGATCATCCAGGATACTAAAATCCGAAAGGGAAATTTTAACAAAGCACAAAGCACAACACTGCACGGTTCAGTTGCTGTCCTGAGGTGCCTCTAGCAGAAGCCTGCTTGTGTGCTGGGGCCTGACATGCTTGCGGATAGAAGCCAGATGACAAACCCAGGCTTCCTGGCTGTCATCTTTCTCCTGGTCCTATTTTTTTTTTTTTTTTTTAGCTCACCAACTTGTAGAGACACTTAGCAGCTGACAGCTACTCAAGAAGTATTATTCTTAAAAGCTGCGTAGAAATTATTCACCTCATGTAAAAACAAGAGCGATTTACATCTAATATGGGTAATTACTTTTACAGTTAATTAAAAGCGCTCTCATTAAACCCCTACTGTGATGCCAATGCATAACATTTATTTGCAAACAGACCCTTGGTTTGAGCTCACCTCCGCACAGGGCTCCTACCTGAGAGGGGCTTCCTTGCTGGTATTATATTTAATTGTGCTGAGCTGGCAGCCCTCCTGTTACTGGGCCTTGCTCTCACCAGCTTGTCACTGTTGGCACAGCTGGCGTTAGAGATGCTTAAGCTTCTTGTCCCCACATATCCTATTGGATGGGAGCTTGGTTAAACAGAACAAAATAATTCCCTGGAGATCAGAGAGTAGAATTTAAAGAAGTCCATCTGAGTGCTTTGCTTGAGGTTGTTCGCCTTAAAGCTTGGTTTGAGGAGGGCTATTTTGTGATTCAAGAAAGTATCCTTTCCCCACAAACCAAGTACCCTAAATAGTGTACCTTTAACTTTCCTCCAAATATTTATATTTGCATTTGCATTACATTAGCTTTGCATCCTAACTTCCACCACCCAGGAGGACTTCACAACCTGAGTTCAGTCCATTGGTTGGCTTTTGCTTAGTTTATGCAAGTGATTGGTCCTCTGTATGATTTCAGGTGGTACCGTTCTTAAATCCTCAGCTATCTTCATATTTAGATCCAAACCACAGTCTTTTAGAGTGTCCTATGGCTTGAAATTGGGATTTGAATCTTCTTAAACACACATGAACAGAAGCCTCCTCAAAATATCACATTTCTGATGAGTAATTAGGGCGTAGTAATTAAAGTATATCATTATTTCCAAACTGAGATTTTGAAAGAGCAGAAAGATTATGATACTTGAAGTTAACAGACCCCATGAATGAGATCCTCTCCTCTGTTACTTGGCATTTTTCAGTATTTTTGCAAAGTCATTTGCTCCCACCTGCTGGCCATATGTGATAATGCAGGTGCAGAGAAAAGCGGTGGATGGAAATGTTTTCAAACGTATGAAATATATCACTGTAAACATTGTATACCCTTCTTCATGGATCAAATAAATGACCTTATTTGAAATTTGGTATTTTCAGTTGGGAGAACAAGGATCATGAAGGGTTTGGCTGGAATGTAAGCATGATTTTAATTTTTGACCAACTATGGTTGTAAAACAGTACAGTTACAGCCTTTTTCCTTATGTGAATGGGAGAAGGTCTGGTTCTGAGAACCACCCAGGCAATGCCTGAAACTTTGGATAGTATGGAAATTTAGAATATACTATTACTTTCCTTTTAAACATCTATGATAAAGTTTAACTTATAATTAGGCACGGCAAGAGATAAACAATAATAATAGAGCAGTTATAACAATACGCTGTAAGATAAATTATGCGGTGTCCCACTCTCAAAATATTGCATTGTGGTACCTGTCTCCCTGTGATGATGTCAGATGGCCCAGGCTCTCTGATGACATGATACGGACTTGTGAGCTGTAGTGTCAGTCTGCTGTACACATCGGACTGTACACCTGGCAGATCTCTATTGACCTTGGCTACTGAGGCCCCAGGAAATGAGACTGTCTTTAAATACTCAGTTTGCCGGGAGCTGAGGCACAGTTGTTACACTTAATGAGGCAATTGACTTTGGACCACTGATTGGCGTATTCAAACTCAAGGACTTTATATGGCATAGGAGGAAGTATAAAATATATGAGGTGACCAAGTGGATTTCTATGTCTCTGATTGTAGTTATCAAAGTGGTGCAAAGCCTCTTCCTCACACTCTTGGAAACTCAGTTTTTTCATCTGCTAAATAGTGGCATTGGTCCAGAAGGTCCCTGGTCCCTATGGCTTGTGCTCCTCTTTGAAGTCTGAGTCTTTGTGAAGGTCACTGAAATTAAGAACTTGGGTTGCAGGTAATCACCGTGGTGTTCGAAGCCCTAGCATTTAACTCACACCCATTGACTTGTTTTTAATGATTATTATTATTAATTATTATGTTCAAACAATTGGAAATGTAGAACACACACTATCACAAAGATTATGTTCACAAAGGAAACTATAACATAGACTCAGGATTTACAACACACTTTGAATTCTTTTTCAAGTGTCACATTGAAATGTAGTATTTATTAATGTTATAAACTATCCTGCCATAGTATTTATTTGCTGTTTGAAAGGGAAGAGAAAAACACTTGGAATCATTCCCAAGTAAAACGGTACTTGATCACAGGCCCTTTTGGGTCTGTTGTATGAGCTGTTGGCTGTGTCTGGCCACTCTGCTGAGAGATGATGTTAGCTGCGCATATTTTCTGTCTCTCTCTCTCTCTCTCTCTCTCTCTTTCTGGGACTCTGAGTATCACAGTGCAGGAAAACAAAACTTTGTCCAGGATATATGATCCTTATTTAACTCTCATGTCTTTTCTTGCCATGGCTCTTCCAGTATTGATGACTGCAATTATCAGTTACGAGGGTCTAGAGGCTGTCTTGTAGAATCACCCGGGCTCATCAGTGTAGCAATCTGAAATGAGTCTGGGATTTCTACTAAAGGAATTTTTCTTCTCCCTTAGGGCTTGAAGTACCTGGCTGTGGACTCAGGACCATACCTTTCTTTTCTCAGTAACAAGTAGCCAAAGACCAAGTGAGAGAGGTCAGCATTGGTTCTCTGTGGCCATTGTAAAAAAAAAAAAAAAAGTGACCACAACTGGGTACCTTTGGACAACAAATGCATTTTCTCACAGTTCTGGAGGCCAGAAGTTTGACATGAAGGTGTTGATACAGCCACGCTCCCACCAAAGACTCTATGGAGTTTTCTTGCTTCTCAGATCTTCGGGTAGCACTTGCGAACATATCATTCTGAGCTCTGCTTCTCTTGATATGGTCTCTTCTGTCTCTTAAAGGAATATTTGCCATATGATGACACCTTCCATAGTCTAGGATTTTCTGATGCTGTAATCCTTAATTATCTGCAAAATAATCCATTGACAAATAAGTTCACATTCACATTCTTAGGTTAGAGGAAGGATATATCTATATCTTCATCTATATATCTACCTAGCTATGGGAAGCTACTATCTAACTCAATACAAGTTCCCACTTCTGCATGCTTTGAGATGTCCCAAATCTTATTGACAGGGATTTTTTTCGCTTATTCATGAAGATCTCAACCTTCCAGGCTTTTGGAGGTTGGCATGATGCTGACACACAATCCAGAGTGTGCACTGTGGGCACAGATAACTCAGGCCAGCAATAGCCCGCATACAAAATGCAGAAGCAAAGAAACCTTTTCAGGAGAGAGAAGAGCTTCTGAAGAGAACAGAGAGGTGAGGGTTTTGATGTCCGAGGGCTGGAAGAACTCAGAGACCTCTGAAGAGAACACTCTAAAAATAGATCTGTTTTTAAATTCTCAGGGCTCTGTGCAGAATCTGATTTCGAAAAGGCTTTTGGAGGATGTCACCAGTGAGAGACACCATTTATTAATGACTTGCTATGTGCTTAGACAATTGCATGTGCTGGATATGCCTCACAAAAAAGTGCTGCAGCTGATAATACCATTGCCCTTATTTTACAGATGGGAAAACGGAGTCTGCCTCACTAGCCCTGATTATTCAGGGGCCTACAGTCGGTGTGACCGAGCCCATTAGTAAAACCCAAGGAGAGTGTCTTCATTGTCTGTGCAGAATTCTTTCTCTTGACGGGAACGGAGTCCCAGCTCAGAGGTTTGCTGACTACTGGGAACAGAGTGCAGGCTTCTGTAAGGAAATGGATTGCTTGCCAATGAGTGTGCAGCTCCAGATTCGTACTTAACACTTAAGTAGTTGAGCTGTTTTCCAAGTGAAGCCATCAAGTGGGGCTGAAGTACTTATGCAACTACTCTAGTTTGGAAAAGGTCAGATTGGAACCCATCTAGAGACATACACTCTGTGCAGAGCGATCCGAACAATAATTTGTCCCCGCCAAAGTGACATTTTTCCAATTTGAGTCCTACACTGTTCAGAAGCAAGCGCCATCCCCTAGGGCACCTCCTGCTTAGACCCGCCGTGGATGACAAACCCACAGTACCATCTAAATAAAAAATCTAGCGTAGGTTTAGTAAATGAATCCTGACACAAATAAATTGAATAATCTTAGGAAAATGGTGAGAGCTCTGATTGTGCCAGATAGCTTTTTTTCTGTCACTCACGTGGGTCCTTGGCACAGATTAAAAGCAGAAATCTGCCTCTGGTTTATTGATTTCATTAGTTCATTGATGAACTCCTGCCACCTCTGCATGGGTGAATCAGTGCCGGATGTACACCTTCCCCACACACCATACATCTTTTCCACGGTGGAGAGAAAGAAAAGGTGGGTCCCACCTGGTCAGAACACAGCAGAGCAGGCACCTTTCCTCACTTCCTTACTCCATGGCATGGTCTGGGTTGAAAAACAACCCATGATTTTTCTCTTGTCTGCCCTGAGTTCATCTCTCATTTCTCTGGATGTGTCCTAGCAGATGAATTCGGGGAGAGTTCTCAGCAGCATTAAGGGGACACAGGAAGAGGCTGTCAGTGTTTTGCTGGCTCAGAGTCCAAAGGCAGTCAGAGAACTCAGCCAGTAAAGTAGAAGCATGGGCAAGAAAGGAAAGAAGGAAAATACCTTGTGGAGATCTCAGGACCTAGAACTGTAGCCTACAGCTGATCTGGGAAGCCTAATCAGTGCAGGCTGCCCTAAGACAATGGCTTAGACCAGGTGGTAAAATGCCAGACATTTGTCTTCTCAGGGTGCTGGAGGCTGGCAGGTGAGATCAGGGAGTGGGCATGGTCAGACTCTGGAGAGGGCTGTCCTGGGCTTGTGGACTACATGTTCTCCGTGTGTCCTCCCCTGGCCTTTCTCTGGCTGTTGCACAGTGTGGGGTTTGGGAAGAGAGAGACGAAGAGAGATCTTTGGTGTCTCTTAGAAGGACACTCGCCTATTGAACCAGGGCCTTGCTTTAATGACCTAACCTAGCCTTAATTGCATTCTTCAAGGCCTGGTTTCCAAATCCAGCCACAGTGGAGGTCAGCGCTTCAACAGAGATTGCGGGGGGGGGTGCGTTCTTTCAGCGCCCCCGCCCAGTTACAGTGTGGATTCTCATGATGCTCTGGGGTGAGGCCGGGTAGGGGCATGGAGAGACACTCAGTGTCTGGGTGTTTCTGAGGTGCAGACCCCTTTTGATGAGTCAGTGCCTCATGACATCCCCATATCACAGATAAGGGACCTGCGAGTTTGGACGGTAAAGATATTTGCCAGAGATAACACAGCTATTCAGCAGTAGAGCCATGCTTTGAGTGTGGGGTCTGATGCCTGGAATAGAACCCTTAACCCCCACCCGGTCCTGCAGCACTGCTGCCCTAAACCCACAGCAGAATGCTTGGGGCTGGGGAGCTTGCATTGACAGCCAAGGACTCTCAGCCAGGCTTTTCCATTCAGGACGTCTGTGGTGGAGTCCCTTGGATATATGCATTTTCCCCTACCTTATTTATTTTTACCTGTGTATCATTTAAATTGACAATTATAAATTGTATACATTTACGATGTGTACCATGATGTTGTGAAATGTGTATCCACTGCCGAATGGCTAAATAGAGTGAAATTACATCGGCATCACCACGCAGACCTAGGATCATAGTGAGAAGAATTGAAATCTGTTCTCTTAAGGATTGTCAAGGATATAGCACAGTGCTATGAGCTGTAGTCACCATGTTGCTCAATAGAGCGCTGGAACTCAGTTCTTCTGTCTTACAGAAATTTTGTGATTTGTGCCTGGATTATTCCCCCTAGTATAATATCTCCCAGGTTGTCCTGAGTGACAGAATTTCTTTATTTCTAAAGGCTGAATAGTATTCTCCAATGCATATAGACACCCTTTCTTTCTTTCTTTCTTTCTTTTTTTTGGTACCGGGGATCAAGTACTCAGGTCCTTGTGCTTGCGAGGCAGGCGGTGGAACCACTGAGCTAAATCTCTGGCCACCCTTTCTTTATCTATCCATCCTGTTATAGTTAGGTCATTTCCTGGCTTACCTGTGTGAATGGTGCTAAAATAAACATGGCAGAGCAACTGTCTCTTGGACAGACCGATTTTATTTCATGCATATGTCTACCCAGAAGTGGGACTGCTGGATCATATGTCTGCTCTATTTTTAGTGGGTTTGAGGAAGCCTATACGCTTTCCATGATGATTATGAGAATATACCTTTGTAAGAGGTTGTAAGCCAATGTTGTTGGACCGGGATGAGAATATACCTTTTTGTTTTTGGTACCAGGGTTCAAACTCTGGCCCTTGCACTTCTGAAGCAAGCATTGGAACCACTGAGCTAAATACCCGGCCTGGAGAATATAACTTTTTAAGAGGTTCTAAGCTGCTTTTGTAGGACTGGGAACTTAACTTTAAGAATAGAAGTTCTGCTGTCTTTTTGATTATTGTTGCTTTAAATTTTATTTTAGCTTATTTTGTATAAATATCCTTCTCCACCCTCCTCAGTACAAGGGAGAGAGTGAAACGGGGTGTAGATTATGTAGCCTGCTCGGCCACCTTCATTAAATAAAGTCTCCTATAGGATTGCACAGCTTCTGGTATTAGGAGCCACTGTTCACTAGATGCGTGAGCTCCATCCTTATGTGATGCATGATGAGTTATGTAGTGGATCGTCTCAATTTTCATTTAAAAAATAGAGTATGCCAACTATGTTTGGTGGTTGGGAGTTTAGAAACAGCTGTGACAGATGTCTAGTGAAGTTCTGCCACTACAGATGTTTCCAGTCCTTGCTTACTGTTTCAATCCCAATGTGCTGATAGGAAAAGTCTGTTACTTTAAAGTGAAATATTTGCTGTGTAAATCTTGGCCTTTGGATGTTGTCCCCTGTTGATCCGCCTTCTATTCCTGTGGTCCTAAAATGTGCTGTTTGTAAGTCACCATGGTGATGGCCTCCCGCCTGAATTAGCCCTGCTGTAAGGACATGTCAGCACAGTAAACCTAACTACTCAATGAGAAAAAAAGCATTTCTATAGCTTCCTCTTATCCAAAGTGGAGCTGGGGTCCTTCGCATACCCCTGCTCCATCCTGCTGCTGTCTCCTCTCTGTTTCTCATATGCCTGGGCCAGAACTTCAAAATGTCCTTTAGCTTCCATCTTCCCCTCACCTCCACAGCTTTTTGGCTCCTGCGAGACTCTGTCCCCCAGCCCTCATTTCCTCCAGCCACCATCTTTGTGTCTTTCTGCCTGCAGTGCCACCTAAAGTGCTCTCTCTGCTTGCATCCTGCACTCTTGACTGCCTGTTCTGTTAAAACAGAAGTCAGGTTGTGCCTGTCCTCACTTTAGAGCCCCTGAGTGACAACAAGTGGGGACAAAGGTGTGGTAACTTTGGAACTTTTGCACACCGCTAGGGGGGATGTAAAGGAGGACAGCGGCAGTGGATAACTGTCTCCTTCCAGAATTAGACCTAAAAGGAATACTGGGTTCACCAGTTCCACTTTCAGGCACACACACCAAAGAATTGAAAGAAGGGAATTGCGCTTAAACATGTATGCCCTTGCTCTTGGCCGCATAGTTCATGATGGCTAAAAGGTGGATCCAACTCAAGTGTCTGCTAATAGATGACACTTTCAGGTAGATTCACAGAGTAGGTTATATCCATATAGTAGAATATCATGGAGCCATGAAAATAAATGAGATTGTGTCACATGCTACAACACAGATGGACCTTCAAGACAATATATATATATATATATATATA
>NW_022900946.1:17193730-17213799 GCF_012274545.1 Fukomys damarensis | reverse complement strand
ACAGGGTCTCACTGTGTAGTTGAGGTTGACTTGACTTGGAACTCAGTATGTAGCCCAGGCTGGTCTCAAACTCACAGCGATTCTCCTGCCTCAGCCTCCCGAGTGCTGGGATTACAGGCATGCGCCACCACACTCGGCCTTTCAAGACGTTATATGAAGTGAAATAAGGCAGTTGCAAAAGTACAGACACTGTATCATTTCACTTGCATATACATTACAGCCTGAATGATGCTTCTCCAAAATTTGTGTGTGAAAGGCAAGCCCCCAAAGTTTCTGTGCTTGGAGAACGGTCTTGTAGGGAGGTAACTGAGGTTCACTGAAGTCCTGAGGATCGGATCTTGACCTGATAGCACTACTTGCCTCATAAGAAGAGGAGACACTAGAGTTCTCATTCTTTCTCTGAGATCACTCATGCAAGAAGGGGCTGTGACAACAAGATAGGAAGAGAGACCTTGTCAGGAGCTAAGCCCTGTAGCACATTGCTTAGACTTCTAGCCTCCAGAGTCGTGAAGGCAGATTTCTGTTGTGGAAGTTGCCTGCTCTGGTGTTTTGTGGTGGATTTCCCGGAACACTGCTGGGGTGAGGAGGTGACTTTCCTAACAGCAGATGCATCGTTCATCTGGTTGGGGAGAGGACCAGTGGATACCAGGGCATGGGGAGGAGGAACAGCAAACTGTTGAATGGAGTAGAGCTTCAGTTTTGGAAAGTCATAAGTTCTGAGTTGTTAGATGTTAATCATAACTCACAACCACAGGAATATATGTGATGCACTGAATTATGCACCTAAATGTGGTAAAATGGCCAGTGTCACTAGGAATATTTTTCCACAATAAGAAAACTGAGTGCTTCTCTTCACTGTTGTCAGAATAAACACCAGTTGTTTCTCACCTCTCTTCTCCTACCTTTCTGCTCTTAGTTCCCTCTCACCGTAGAGACTTCCTTCCTCCTCCTGGACTGCGCCCAATATGACCATGGCCCCAAGGCCTTTGCACATGTTTCTCCCTTGGCTCATCTCCAGATTGACTCAAAGCTTTTGTTCCATTGCTGCTTTGTCCTTTCAATTTGAGATCTTAGACCCCTATACTCTGTGTTCACCTCCCTTTCTCTTTATATTACTTTTCTTTACAGTGAATATCCCCTTGTGAATGCCATGAGCTGAAGGTTCTTTACAATGGCCTGATTTTTACTAACAAAGTATAAGCACCGAAGGGCAGGGCCTTCCTTATGTTGGTACATTACTATGTCCTTTATGCTTGGAGTCAGGCCTAATAGGCAGTAGGTACCCACTATGTATTTTCTGTATGAGTGAATTAATGCCATCGCTGTTCGTGTGAATATGCCTGCTGTTCCATTTAATGAGTTCCTTGAGGATAGGAAGCATGCTTTATTTGTACCTTTCTATTCCAAAGAAGGAAAAATACAGGCAAAAAAATGAGTCTGTAATAGATATGGATGGATGGATGGATAGACGGATGGATGATGGGTAGATGATTCAGTGGATGGCTGAATGGGCAGATGCATGGGTGGGTGAGTAAAAGAATGGATGGATGGGTGGATGGGTGGATGGGTGCATGGAGGGATCCCAGTAGATCGGTGATTTAGACGGACAGATGACTGGGTAACTGGTGGATGGACATGAAGAGATGGTAATGATCTCATGTTGAAACAACGTAGATTTGATTCTCCTGAACTTGGAATAGGACAGACATTAAATCTGATTAAAGGCAGTCCCTGCTGACGTTACTGAAGGTGTTGGGGTGGGGACGGATCATTTTATGAGCCATCAGCATCCCTCTGCTCTGGGCTCTGATGCATAGCATCCTCCTTGAGCTGCATCTGCATGTTGTAAAGCTTACTTCTGACAGCCATATGTCTCTAATGCTAACACGTCGGTGTCGGCGTGCCCCTGTACAGTGCACTATCAAGAGCAACGACTCGAGGAAGAGCTGTTAGGAGTGTGAGCATGTTATTATTTTAAAGGGCATTTCAACGACAGCCCTGACTTCTCTGGCCACAGGTCTGACTCCTGTTCTTTCTCTTGCTTTCTTTCTCCTTCTCTCAGGATATCAAAGGCGACTGCAATACCTGCGTGGAAATAGAAGACAGAAAGGTAAGTCCATATTTTTCATGTTTTTGCTTTCAAACAAAACAAGAGCTCTGTGATGTCAACTCAGGTGTTTAAGGCATGCCTCACTCAGCAATGGTTTGCAAATGAGCGTGTGCTGGTATCAAGACACTTAGCAATAAAGCTTGCAGTGTTCATCCCTTTTCTCCCTTGCAATCTGTGTTATTTCTGATGGTTTCAGTGAAGCATATATAATGTCATTAGATTTATAAAAATTTGGGTGCTGAGTTTTTGCTTTAGTCGTATCCTTTTCAGGGAAATGACTCATTTTTCCTTTAACTTGTTTTGCAATTCAGTTGGAGATTGTTGTTGAACATTCCATGTTTCATGTGTTACATGTAACTATATAGTGTGACATACGTTATAGGGTATGTAATATTGGGCTCCTCAGTGTGCATCTTCCCAGATGTGATCCATGTCCTTTACCTGAAAAAGAACGTGTCTCAGTGTCCATTCTGGAACTCTCACAGGAGCATCCACTTTCTGTTTGAGCCCCGGGGCGGCAGTCATTTCCTACATATCTGAGTTTCCCCCCATTTGTCTTGTTTGTTACACTTGGTGTCGATTCCTTCAGGATAAGCAACTGTCAGACTATTGTTAATGTTTTCACAGTCTCTCTTTATTGGCAAGTGTTCACAGGAAAGAGTTTCCCTGACCTCTTTCTACAGTTCAAGTTGCCTATACTTCCGTCAGACTTTTATGCAGGTCACAAACATGTTCCTGTCCCTTTAAAAAAAAAAAAATATTCATCATCGGGATCTTGTACCTTTACATGACAGGTCTTAGTTCTCATTTTTCCCCTTGTCCCTGCCCCCCCATTTACAAACATTTTATTTCCATTTTTTAATTTTCTCCTATTTTTTCTTTCCTTTATTACCTTTCCCCTACCCTTCCCACTTTCCCTACACCTTTAGCCCTTTTCTTCCTATTTCATATTAGGATCTTATGTACTATTATAGTTTGTTCACACCAGAGGAAAAACATATATTTTTTATTGGTAGTGTTTGAAAGATTCCAGGGGAAATGATAGTGTTAGGACAACAACTTTAGTTCCATTGTTAGCAAGATAAATCAGCTGCTAGGATAAACTCTGGGCAGCAAAAGCCACACAGGTGCTGTTCCACCTCCCAGCCTGCCTCGGCTTCGCCTGTCCATCTCAATGAGAGTGACCGCCCAGGCCGTGGCTGCTCTGAGGGAATGAGGCATGAGAAGAGGTGACTCATGGTCATTCTGTGCATGGCTTCAGCTCTTCTGGAAAGAGGAAAACATACAAACCCCCAGTGTTTCTATGCTTTTCTTCACGTTGTTGGGCTGTGTCAGATACTGATTAAAACATTTCTGAAAGATTTTTTAGGTGTTTGCTTAGCCTGACCTCAAATATTGCTATGTAAATTAACTGAGCACTAGAGATTAATTGGCATTGATTCTTAGCAACTAAAATTTTTTCTTCATTTTCTGGTTTACTAAGGACTTTCTATTCCTCTTGTTAACAGGGGAAGTTCTTTTTTTGTCTTTTTTTTTTTTCTTCAAATTCTCGGTAATGCAGTAAGTCTTCTATTTGGGCTGTTGCCTGTCCTTGCCTCTCCATGTGGTTTGAAGTCCAGGGTGAAATATATGCACAATGGAGTACTACTCAGCTCTCAAGAAGAATAGATCTCAGTCATTGGTAGGAAAATAAATGGTTCTTGAAATCATCGCATTAAGTGAAATAAGTCAGACACAGGTGGTTAAATAACAAACAGTTTCCCTGATATGAAAGGTGCAAAATATAAAGAATTTAAAAAGCAAAATAAAGAGAGGTGAAGGAACAGGGAAACAGACTCTACAGATGGGGGAAGGATCTAGGTGGAGGGCGAAGAGGGCTTGGGGAGTAAGAGTGACTCAGATGTGATGTGAATATGTATCAGTCCCCTGAGCTGATTGTACCCGCGACACATCACTGCCTATACAGAAAACTCTCTTAAAGAGTCGGGGCGGGGGAGGGTTGGGAGTTAGCTCCGAGTCCTGGAGTCCTGTCTTTCTAGGGGAAAGTCACTATGCCGACCTTCCTCGGCCGGAGGAGGAGCAGGGTCCCGCAGCCTCCCCGGAACCCTGTCTGTCGCGCTGTCAGTGCAGCGCTGTCAGGTGAGGCCACGCAGGGCAATGGCGGCCTCAGCAGCAGCGGGAGTGGTCGGCGGCGGCGGCGGCTTCGGAGGATGCACTTTGGTCCTGCTGTCACCTGATGTGTAATTATGAAACCTCCCCCCTGAAGTTACGACACTTGTCCCTGCGCGCGTGCGTGTGTGCGTCCCTCTCCGTTTAATCCAAATGCTTCTGGCAAAATCAGTAATTTGACAAAGTGGAATTGAAGTGACAAGAGATGACAGAGGTGCCAAAATAATAAGCAAACCTGTCTCTGAAGCAGCGGTGCCTTGGCCTGTGTGGGATTTGTACAGCCTCTGAGGGCTCTGAAGGACAATCGGCAGAGCTTTCTTTAAAATCTGATTCCCTTTCCTTCGGAAAGCTTAACGGGACCCCTTTAGGATTAGTACCGTCCCCAAACCAGCTTTGACTATTCCTCTTTTTGTTTTCCTTTCACCCTTCTTTCTTTCCTTTCTGCATCTCCTCCCTGTAGCCGGTGTATCTGGATGCCTTTGTGTATGTCCATCTGCCTTACATCGCTGACTATCTTCTTGGTAGAAGCATTTTAAAAATCACAAAATGTGAAGTTTTCCCTGGAGTACGATAGGCCCGCTCCGAGGCCACCTCCCACCGATTTCACGCCTCATTCTCATCCCATGCCAGTGAGTTGGGCCATTTGCCTTGAGATGAGTCGTTTTCCCGTTGTGTCCTAGCCTGAGAATGGTTGAAGATAAAGGGTAGATTCTGAGAGTTGAGAAGAGCCCTTGTCGTAATGAAGAGAAAAGCAATGAAATCATTGTACTTCCATGGAGTCTGGGCTCCACGTGAAAACCTTGGGAGAGCAAAGAGAGCCGCCCCACCTCTGTCTGTCTCATTGTTCTGTTTTCCTTTGTCCTGGATACCTGTTTTCTCGGACGCCATCGGGAAGCTCCTTGTTATTCGGAAAACCTTTCCTGGGGTGCGTGCTGGCATGCGCTCTGTCTAGTTTTACGTCTCTCTTTCGCTTCCACTCCTGCCGGTTAGCAGAGTCCCGTGAATGCACCTGCGCTTCTATGGGGTAAAATCTCTCAGAGGGTGAAACAGGGAGATATCAAGGGCTGCTGGCCGTTGTCACCTTTCGGTGACAGTCGCGTGCACAGATCGCCTCTTCCCACAGGTGGATGCCGCGGAGCTAATGTGGACTTGGCAAAGGTGAGTGGAGGCAGCCTGTCACTTGGAAGTAGCTGAGTAGTTGTGCATTTGACATTTAAGCGCTGTGTTTCTGCTGGGGGAATGAAGGCATTTAAGTTCATTTTTTTTGTGGTGTAAAAATCCATCTGAATTTCAACGCTATTATGAAGATCGTGCTTCAGGTGATGAGCGGAGAGGCTGCTGGGTCAGTCAGGGGGTGACCTGTCAGGAGGAGGCCAGAGCCCATTTGTCAGAGGCAGTCCACACAGGCGGAGCTCCCTCTTCTTACTTGTCATCTGGCCTGGCACCACGAAACAACTTCAGACCTGCTCCCATATTGCGGGAAAGGA
Organism: Fukomys damarensis; assembly: GCF_012274545.1. Classification (NCBI taxonomy): domain Eukaryota; kingdom Metazoa; phylum Chordata; class Mammalia; order Rodentia; family Bathyergidae; genus Fukomys; species Fukomys damarensis. Next base: position 17,208,033 of record NW_022900946.1, on the reverse strand, counting down.
GAGTGAGTGGGTTTCGAAGTTACAGCAACTTTCAGATCGGGTCTGATGACAGCCGTGATTTGGAGTGAGGCTCCCTTGCCCTGGTCAGTGCTGACACATTGGGGTTTTCCTTTTTACAATACGTGCAGCAGACCCGGCATCCTCAGTAGCTCTGGATGCTTGCACCCACGTGTGTTTGGGGTACCTGCATCATGTCTCTTCCACAGGTGGGAAAATAGAATTTCAGGCAGGGGAGCAACTTGTAACAGATCATTCCAATGCATCGTGAGCTCCAGATTTGAATTCAGGGATTCTGACCACAGAGGCCTTGCCCTTGTTGTTTCTAGTACGACTCAGCCTCATGCAAAAACCAAGTTCCACATTTGCAGTGCCTTAGAATTGTACTTTCCAACGGATACTTTCGTGCTGGATCTGTAACTCTATTCATTGCCAACTAAATAATATGGGCTTCACCAGGGGGACGAGGTTTCAGCCGCCACATTTTGGCTCTGGTTGGCTCAAGCTGGAGATTCTTCACTGCCTTGACCTCCCTGCCCTTCTGCTGAGTGGCTGGCATCTGGCAGGAAGGATACCAGGATGTCTCCTGGTTTGAGGATAAGAACAATAACTGTAAATGCAAAGCTCAGGCTGCATCTTCCAAAGACCCACTCAATTCCTTGCTGAAGTGATTTTACCAAGAAGTGCACAGGGTTAGAAATCCCATGCTTGGGCCAGGGATTTATCTTAGTGGTTCCACTGCCTGCCTTGCAAGTGCAGGGACCCGAGTTCGACCCCGGTACCAAAAAAAGAAAGAAAGAAAGAAAGAAATCCCATGCTTGAAATATATGGGGATCCCAACACATAAAAGCTAAAAACCATGGGCTTTGGAGTCTGACAGTCCTGGGTTTTAATCCCAGCTCTGCGATTTAGTAGCCACATGACCCTGAGAAGCTTTCTGCCATGGTCTTATTCTTGATTTGCTTTGGCAAGTTGGGGCTAATAAAACCCACTTGAAATGTTAATTTGAGTAATGGATGAGATAGTACTGAACAGCCATTTATGTAGCACAGTAATACTTTGGTTCACTAATGATTCTGTTTGCAAACAAAATCATTTGTCAACCAATTGTAGTCTTCAGTGTGCATTCCATGCTGGGACAAGCCAGGGAAATTATAAATTTGCAAACCAAGTGTTCTATGTATAGGTAGTGGTTGTACTGAAAAACCTTTAGACTTTAGGTGTGATTAAATAAAACTTAAGATTTTTGTTTGGGGGAAACAGGTGTACTTAATCTAGGAAAAGCAGAGCGTAGTTTTTCAGCTTTTATCCTTAAGATTTAAATTATATTTCAAAATGTTTAGCTATATTGAATCCTGTGTTGAGTGTTTTTTCCCCTCCCTGTGGCATTAAGGTTGATTCTTTAATGCCTTTTATTTCTGAACACATAGGCATAGACATTTTATATTTTGGTTGCCATTTTGCCAAAATAAGGGTTACTTTGTCTTAGTTAAAGAGAAATGAAGTTGGAGGCATACTTGTAAGGCAGAGCTTATATTTTGGTGTAAGAAGTTTGGGGTGATCTTCTCTTCGTATTAAATACAGCTGGGCCCTGAGACATCTGGACGGTGGCCACGGAAGACTGGTAATGGCTGTAGCCAGGTGAATTCCTTGCTTCCCATTTGCTGATGAAGGCTCACTTGATGGGAGTCTGGACCAGGTTTGAGTAACCCTGGAGGAAACAGTTTGCATTTCTCCCTCCCCACAGAGTGAACCCTGCAAATTGAGTGTGTGTGGTTAATTCTGTGTGGAGCACTGGTTCACGTTATTTGCCTGTTACTTAGTGGTCCACCGCACAGATCCTAGTAACAAATGTGTATGTAAATGGTTTTCATATTGAAATTATATAGATATTTGGTAAAAATAAAGCCTTCTTAGCTTGCTATTAAAAAATAAGCATTGGCAAAATTTTGCTTCCTTTTGCAAACTTGACCTCACCAGGTGACAAATAGGACCACAGCCATCTTTCCCATATGAGCACAAACACAGCCATTCTCCCCCAAATTGTAAAATAAATTAAGTTCCTAAACCAACGTATCACTCTACTTGGTATGAAACACAACTTAATCAATTGCAGCTACTCTTATTTTTTTAAATATTTATTTACGCCCATAACTATAGGCATTGTCTGTCATTTATAATTAAATTTATTTTTAAAAATGAGTCCCCAGGAAGTTGTATGGGTGCTCAGAGAGGTGGGCAACCAGTGGGATTTGATAGACTTTGGCAGCACTTTGCAAAGGAAGAGGCTCTTGACACCAGTCAGGAATTAACCAATGTATCTATCCGCGAAGCTCAAGCAAGGGGCATAGCTTATTGGAGAGAATAGGATACTGTGAAATGATGTGGACCATGATGACCTGCAGAATTACGGCCCCATATTCTGGGAGATATTATTCAGCTGATTGTGGGTGGATTTTAGACTCACGATTGCCATTTTCCAAGCCAATTTAGAGAAGTGGATTTTATTAAACACTATGGATTTTTGAAATGCTATGAGCAATCCTATTAAAGCATATATACAGAAGAGATTTAACACACTTATGGGGCTGGAGATTTGCAGGCTGATTGCCAGTGGGTTAGGAAAATGTCTCGTTTGCCTGATTCTAGGGATAGTGTTGCTGACAGGTCTTCCTGGCAGTGGGAAGAGCCTGTGGAAAGATACAGAGTGTGAAAGAGTGTGGGATCTTTAGGGTCAACTCAGGCCAGATGTGCACGTTCAGCACTGCCTGGCAGGGACAGGGGTGCAGTGAAGGGGAAGCAGATTGTGGATGATACTGTTTGCCATGCAAATGGACTGGGGCTTTCTGACAATCTTCCTTCCTTGCAAAAGGAAGGTCTTTGCTGGATGAGCCCAGAATTACATGGCACCAAGAAGCAAGAAGGCACTTGCCCTTTGTATGACAAACTCAGACAAAGAGGAAATCAGTCGTCAAAAAAGAGGGAGTGGAGACAGAGGTGGTCTTGGGTAAGTCTGGGGATAAGGTGAAGATGAAGACTGGCTAGAACAGGATGCAGTCGGCCAGAACTCTGAGAAACAGGAATGCTGGTTGTCAGCCAGGTGCTCCATCTTTAATGATGGGTGAGGTATGAATATGGGATTGCAGATGTCTCTTTCAGGTAGTCATTTTTTTGTATAGACTCACAGATAGGATAATGGTTCACATTGTAGTCCTGCCTGTGGAATCTTATTTCACTTTGAAAAATTCTACCCCTTGCAGCAACCTGGATGAGTCTGGAGCATATGATGCTGAGTGAAATGCGCCAGACATAGACAAAAGCTGTGTACTCTCACTTCTATATAGCATTTTTGAAAAAGTGGAGTTCGTAATATTAGAGTAGAGAGATGGCTGTCAGGAGCTGGAGGTAGTAAGAAGAGTCAAAAGATACCTACTTTCAGCTATAAGATGAATAAGTTCTAGAATAGTAATGTCTGGCACGATGCATATGATTGTCAATATATTAGATTTACTAAGAGCATAGTTCTTAATTTTCCTTACCACAAATGCACAAAAAAGCCATCAGCAACATGATGGGTGGGCTCATTAGTGTGATTGTTGTAAACATTTCACAGTATACACATGTATCAAAATGGCATCACGTGACACACCACAAATGTATGCTTTAACCATGTTTCACTAAAACTGAGAACACGTAAAGGTGTGTGATGGATTAGGAGCGTGTTTCCTGCAGGCTCATACTGGCCACGTGTAGGGCTCAGATCTGAGACAATGGGTGATGTATTTTTGGTGATTTGGGAACACAGCCTCACATCGCGGAGAGAGAGGTTGAGGATCTTATTCCTTTGCCGTCTACATTCCAAACTTTGGGATTAGATCCCAGAGATAAATTTGGATGTACTTCTAAACAAACTGAAAGATACCAGGGCTTTGCTAACATATCTTTGTCACCAAATAACCTAGACGTCCCTAGCTGGCAATTCTCACATCTAGCTATGATCAAGTCATGTTTCTTTGTTTCTGAATTAGGAGTAATTTCTATGAATGACAAAAGATATTACTTTCTTTCCACCTACTTTAGTGAGGTATTACTTTTGTTTCTTAAATCTTCAACCAATTTTAATAAATCTGCTTTATTTTAACAGATCTAGAAGAACAAAACTTTAATCAGTTTAAAGATTAGAGAACTACAGGATAATTGTCCTGAAGTTTAGGAAATACTGTTTTCTTTTCTTTTTTGGGTGGGGGGTACCAGGGATTGAACTCGGGTCCTTGTGCTTGCAAGGCAGGCCACCGAACCGCTGAGCTAAATCCCCAGCCTGGAAATACTGTTTTCTATGCGAGGTTAAATTAGGAAAGGGATTCTGTTTGTATTTTGGAAGTTTCAAACTCTACTCGTTTGCAGGGGTCCAGGAGAGGTTGCAGAGGAGAGGAGGGGTCTGAACCAAGGTGGGGAGGAGGAAAAAGTTTTGGATTTTGAGACAGATAAGACCTCTCCATAAAACTCAGTGACCCTGGCCATTGGCTATGGACAGCTCCATCCAGAAGTACGTCAGAGACTCTTCAGCTTAAATATATGTGTACACTTCATTGCATGAGGTGAGATGATGTTGATCAACATGGACAATGAATTAATCTAGATTTTTGTGACTTAGATGCCAGTGAGGTCGAATATGATCACAAAGCAGTCACCAGAGTGGGCATGCTGTTCATACCACTGTCTTGTTCTGGAGATGACAGAGAATTATTGCACAGGGCTTTGGACAGACAGAACAGGGTTGGAAAACAAGACATTTTTCATTTGGGAGCATGAAGATTCACAAATGAATTTCTCATTAAAAACCACAGTGAGATACCTTAACCAACAAAGGCAAAAGTTTGTAGGAGCACCTGTTTGGATAGAACTCCCCAAATTTGTCTGGGGATTGGGTCTCTCCTCTGCTCCAAAGATTCTTTTTTAAGAGCTGGTTGTTCATATGCATTAAAAAAAAGAAGCTCCAAAGAGTCCCCCAATATTTTGGGAATGAAAATTAAGGCATGCCAGAGGAAGAGGGTTTAAGTTTCAGTGTGCGGGGATGTGGGGAGAGCATCCTAGGAATTAGACATCGGGGCAGAAAAGCATGGCAAGGTTTGGGAACTGAGCAGGAATCTGAGAAAAGTGACTTGTGATGAGATGATGCTATAGGTATGTTCCTTGAAATGATCATAATTATTATGTATTGCAAACATATTCCACTCCTACTGAAAATAAGAACTAGCTACCAAAAAATGATGAGACTCGAAATTAGGCTAACACCAAGCTACTATATGAAGCCTTCACAACAGAGAGAGAATTATGACTCACCGTGTAGGTGAAACCCGTGGGATGGAGCGTGAGCCAGAGGGATGACCTGGTGCCTGCAGACACTTCCATTATCTGAGAATATCTGCTTGTGCGCAGCTTGTGTTTGTTCATGACTTCTAGGACTTCTGTCAGCTTTCTTACAATCCCTCCATCCCGGACAAAGGAATGGGGCAGAGGGAGCTCGTGCCAGCCAAGCCATCCTCTGTGTTGTTTGGCTTTGCTGTTTATTCTGCAGTCTGTCTTTCATGTGAGTCCCCCAACACTGAATCATCCTCAGATTAGTAACCCTCATTCCTGGTGGGCATAGTTCTCATTCCAAACTAGCGCACAGCCATCCGCCAGCCTGCTGTTTGCCTGTGTTCTGGGCAGCGGCTCACTCCCGGTCCCTCTGTCTCTGGCCAGAGAATGGTGCAGAAGCATCTGACACCCACAGGGTAGCTCGTGTTTACAGACTTGTCTCATTTCCTTTGCTCAGCAAGTGTTTGTGGATGAGATCCTGGTTGGATGTGAAGTGTAGGCTCCAAATAGATTTCATCTTATTCTTACTCTCTGCTGAGATATGGGAACTGCTGCAGGAGATGGTAAAGGGGTCCCACCAACAGCCAGATTCAACATCATTTTATCTTGCCTTGAGGATAGGCAGTAGTAAGATGATAAATTCCAGTGTCAGGAAATATACACTCAGAACCCGCGGATAGGAGGGATTTATTTTAAACAATAGTCTAGCCTAGTGGAAAAACAGTTTGGGAATAAACTCAGTCTGTGTGTGGATCTTGGCTCTGCCCTTTACTGTTAGGGAGACGGTGTGATCTTGGCTTTCTGACCAACCCGCACCTTCATCCATAAGATGGGGCTGGATAGTGCACACCCTCTCTGAGTCTTGTGTGTATATTAGTTACGATGTCTTCAGTTGCACAGTAGAAAAACTAGATTGGCCCAGCTTTAAGAAGAAAGTGGAATGACAGTGGCTGGGTCAGTCCACTCCCTCCTAATATAGCTGCATCTTGGTATTTAGACTCCACCGTCTGGTAGAATTGTGGATCACTAGCACATGCTTAAATTCTACTTGTGGAAAGAAGCCATTTCTCTCCCAACATGATTGCCCCACCCGCGCCTGCAGGGGATGGTAATTCGTGATCTCCGTGAATGCCTGAAACAGTGGCTAGCACTGAGTACTGTAAATCCTGTTTTTAAAATTTCCTATGCATTCTGAATGATAATAATATTTAATTTACAATTTAGGCTCAGTAAGAGATTAGCAATAATAACTAATAATAGAGCAATTGTATAACAATATATTGTAAAAAGTTAATATGGTCTTTGCCCAGCCCCTCCATTACAATATGTGATGAGACAAAGATAGGAGAATGATTTGGCATTATGATATGGCATCAGGCCACAGGGACGCTGAGATGCCCTGACACTCTGATGAGTGAGATAGCTCCTAAGTGAGTAACAAGCGGGTAGCATACACAATGTGGATACTCTGGGGGAAACATAGGGTGATTCACATGTCAGGAGGACCAGCGTAGGCTGGCACAAGATTGCCTCACACTACCACGTAGTGTGTGATTTAAAATTACCAAACATCGATTTCTGGAATTTTAAAATATATTTTGCACAACTGAAACAATACAAAGCAAAACCATGGATAAAAGGAGGTACCACCCTCCTTTTACCAGTACCACCCGGAGGGGTGATTCTCATTGGCTCGGCAGGAGTCACATAGCTCTACACAGGACTGTGTTCTGCCTGCCTTTCTCCCTTCACCCTTCCCCACAAATCAGATGAGCTCAAAGGAATGACTGCAATAAACTAAAAGTGAAGGGGGAGTTGGTTCCCAAAGGAAACCTTGATGGGTCTTATTTTTAGAAAGTAAAAAGGATAATCATGACAACATCTGGCTGCTCTGAGAACTTACTAAATGCCACAGATAATCTTTAAGTGCTTTATGTGCGCTGAACTATAAAGGCCTTGTAAAAGTCCTTTAGAGTCCAAACTGCTTCTTCCCTGATTACAGATGACAAAGCAGATGGGAGGGGAAGTTCATAGGCATGCCTGGTGAAAGTGTAAGGAAGGCATTCAAACACAGCAAGTCTGAATCTGACCACAGTATTCTATCTCTGACAAGGATGCTACACAGTAAGAACCAATCAGCAACCCTAGAATGGGCACCAGCCTCAGTGCCTGATACCCCAGCAGGTGGTAGCTGTTCTCATGAGAGTTACTGCAACATAGCTCTCAACAGAACAGAAATATCCCAGGCCAGTGGTAATGATAATTCTGTCGTCCATCTCTGTGTTCAAATTCCTCTTCATCTCTCATCCTAATATGTGATCTCAGGTCCTGAATTTGCTGTCTGCTTTTCAGGAATACTGCAGTGGTCGTGTTTCCAGCCAGCGCTTTTCTTCCCAGCATATCTCTGAGTTGTTTGTTTGTTTTTTTAGATAGGAGCGTCTTACTCCAGGACAGGTCTTTGAACCCTGCCTTTTATATTTTATCTGCAGGTTAATGCTTCTACTAAATGCGGAAAATGAAATGTTAGACATAACTTTCATCTTTGATATATTTTAGGGAAATGTGAGAGTAGTGGCAGGCTGGGGAAAGAAGAGGCAGGTAAGAAGCAGCAGAGTTTCTAAAATGGATGCGGTGTTGAGGGAAATTAGCCTCCCGTGGACTGGAGACCCAAAAGCAAAGGAGGAAGGTACACTGGGCCCACTCAGTGGTACTGCAGGCCCAAACATATCATGGAGTACAGTGAAAAGCAGGTAGATCAGGCTGTTTGTCTGATCCACCCTCCAGTCACCTTGAAGCTGGCTTTTGGAAGTGACTCCAAAGACTCCCAGGGGTAGCAGAGTGGCTAAGAGCTTTAGCTCTGGATCCTCAAAGGCCTTGTTCGAACTCCAGATTCACAATTTCCTTGTTACTTAACCTCTCAGATGCTCAACTTCCCATGGAAACTGCACAGGCTAAGCCATTTCTGGGGTCACCCTGGGACTCAGTGAGCTGTCCTGCTTTGGGAACTCACAATCCTGGGTAGAGTTTTTACCCTCAGAAATTCCAAGCTAACTTAGGGTTTCACACATATTTGCTTTCCTCCTACTTTCTTTTTTAAGTCTTTGACTCAGTTGTTAGGATGAGATCAGAGAAGGTATATCTAAGATCACTTAGGTCGATAACAAAGTAAATAACAAAACCCAAACTAGATAGCAGTCGTCAGATACAAGCCAGGATTTTGTGTGTCCTACAGGTACTTGTCAGTTTGAGAGAAGGTACAGGAGGGGGTCGGAAACAGATTGGATGCCTACTGTTCACTCAACTTGGCAGTGGCCACATAGGACGTTCCTGCTGATGAGAAGTCTGAGGTTGCAAAATGAATGCTAGAATGAGTAGCAATGTCTGCCCTCAGTGAAAGTGTGAGAGACACAATACATGTGACAGGTACTGGCTGGTCCTGGCAAAGAGTCTGGTAACTCATGTGTAAAAGGAAGCCAGATGCTCCATATTTAATTCCAAAGATGAAGAGAAGACAGATATTTATGCTTCTCTCCTTTTGAACATGCTTATCTCTCGTTATATTGTAGATTTGCAGCTTGACAAATCACTGTTATTATACGCCCTTGCATGACTTAAAATCACATTAACAAATAAAATCTTTTATCAGGCACTTGTAGACCCTCTTGCCTAGGCTCTAGAGAACCCCATTTACTGATGACTGTATTATGATGATTTACCTTACTTCTGCTGCAGATAAGTAGTTTTATGTTTTGATCCCTTAATTTTAAAAGTGTGACTTGTCATCTCTTCCCAATTTTGTATTAACTGGGGCTGAGTTCCTTACATTTTAATATCATTAATTATAGCTATTATTTTCATTTGTCATTTATTTTTCTTTCAGAAAAGCAAGCCTATTCTTTTGTGTAATTTTCAGTGATGCTTCTCTCTTTAAACTCTGAATTAAAATGTATTTAGGAAATGCTTAATTAAGTACAGAGCTATTTTTCAAGGATGAGTCTGTCATCTCTTACTTTCAAAAGAAAAAAAAAATGGCCAGTGGCTTTTTTTTTATAATGAGTGACATGAACGTTAATTAATTTTTCTTTCTCTTCAGTTGGTGTGTTTTATTATCCCACTTCTTGATATGTGATTGGGTGACTTCACATTTGAGGTATGAAGCATGCCCTGTCCAAACATGACTTATGTTGTCCCAGCACTTTTGCATAGTTCAGCTGAAATTTTATTACTGTTGATCAAGGTCAGAAAACTCTAGGCTTCTGCCACCCATCTAGGTTGCTGAGATCATTTTTGACAGAACTGACGCAGTGGCAAAAAAGCCTGGGTAACAGTGAGTTGGGGCAAAGCTGAAGGTGTGTATGCCACCATGCACACAAATATGCACACACAGGAATCATGCGCTCTCACAGTGAGTGTCTGTCAGTTTACTGCCCTTTCTGTCCAATTGCAACCCAGCACTAAATTTTGCATAAAGTCAAATAATGCACTGTCTTTTAAACTAAAAGCTATCTGGTTTTGGGATCAATGAAAACTCTCATTTTTCTTCATTTTTCCAGCTTTAACAAAGTGTAAATGATGAGTGATAATTAAGTATGTCTAAAGTGTAAATTTCATGTTTTGATACTTTATGTGTGTTGTGAAATAATTACCACAATCTATATCTATCTGGCAAAGAATCTAATAACTCATGTATAAAACAAAGCCAGATGCTCCATATTTAATCCCAGAGATGAAGAGAAGACAGGTATTTACATGTATCTTCTAATATATATATTTTACATCTAATATATTACATAATATACATTAATAAATTATGTAATATATTAGATCTAACTATATCTATACCTATATCTATATCTATATAGATCTATATCTCCAGTAATGTATTCATCACCTCACATAGTTACTGATTTACTGATTTCTTTGGGTCTTTGTGTGTGGTGAGAATTTAAGGTCTATACTCTTAATAAATGTCATATTTTCTTTTTAAACAAAAGGGATCTCTGAGAAGAAAGATTCTTTAGCCAAGAAAAGGTCATAAGGTCATCAACTTCTGATTTCTGGCTAAGCCAGCAGAAAGTGGGGAGCAAATGTTTACCACAAGCCAGGTAAGCAGGGTCTGACTCAGCCAGGAAGGTAGACAGCTTTTCTAAGCCATGCTCAGGTAAATAATTGGCACCCGTACTGTCTAGAAAATCAAGTCACAGGAGGTATTGGACAACTGTAAGATCACTAATGCATTCCCTCAAAGTCATATTCTAACTTTCCAAAAGGCAAAAGCGTATATTTTTATAATCATTTTAGATTGAGATTTTCCTTTGATCTGATTTACCAACCCACAAATTTAAAACTTTTAGTTTTTCTCCTAACATGGAAATGTTTTATTAGAAAATCATAAAAATACAAGATCTAAAGACCTAAGAGTAAACTGACCGAAAGGAAAGGAAAAGAAATTCAACACACAGGATGCCTCCTTTTAATAGCTATATGGAAATACAAATTAGTTGCATGATATAACTCTGGATATACCTACTAAATTAGCCACATTCACATAAAATAATAACATTACTTCTTCATTTGTTGAGGTTGCCATGAAACTTGCCCCCTCATTCTTTATTAGAGGTTATAATTAGGTTTTATAATCAGTGAAAAAATCATTTAAAAAATGGAGTATCCTTGCCTATGAGCAACCAAACCACCCTTTTGATGTGGACTTATTCCTATAAAGTATTCTAGTTTAATAGAAACAAAGGCCCCATAAATACAGCCACCACAGTCCTTTTAGTTGCATTGTCAAAATGTTGGCAGTAACCTAAATGTTCAACCTTAGGGGACAGCATATTCTGTTGAGTAGGGAACATGATGGAATATTATTTAGTTCTTAAAATGATGGATATGTTTAGCTCAGTGCTACACACCTATAATCCCTGCTACAGGGATGAAGGATGAAGCAGAAGAATTGCAAGTTGTAAGCCAACCTGAGAAACTTAATAAGACTCTGTGTGAAAATAAAAGTCAGGAAAGGATGGGAATTTAGCTCAGAGGTAGAGTACTTGTCTAGCATGTGTGAGGCCCTGGCTTCCTTCTTCGAAACTGCAGGACTTTAAACAAAGGTTTTTTAAAAAGTAAATAAAGAATATGCTTATGTTAAAGGACCATAGACACAATAATGACACTGTTGCATAAACATATATCTCATAAGAGAGCACATGTTTCGATTATGACCATGTATACAATGTTCATGGAAAACAAATATTTGTTCATATCCAGATAATTTCCTTGATTTGTAATTGGACAGTTAGAAAGCAGGAGTAGAAAAAGGCAGTTAGAAGCCATGTAAGACTAAATTGAGGCTGAGTTTGTGACATTTTATTAACCTATGTCTCTGGTATCTTCTGTAGGAATGGTGATGATGTCACTGACTTTCAGATGTCACTAGGAATCTTACCAATAGTGTATATCTAAATTGCTGATTCATTGTCTGCATATAGTACTCAGTGCATGTTCTTTTGTGACCACATTACATGGAGATAATGATAAAGAATGATATTCCTGTTAAGAAACAAAAGTTAGTAGATAAAAGGAACTTCCAAACAAGATGCTGTAATCTATAGTAAATATCTACAGTGAAATATTTCTAAATGTCCAAGTATATGAAATGGATACCAGTCACCTCCCTTCAAGACAGCTCTAGAGAAAAGCTCTTGTCTTATTTTTCTGGAAAAAAAGGAAAAGCAGAGTTCACAAGAATTTGACCTGATTGACTGTGTGAGCTACACATCAATCTTGGGTGCTGATTCAAGAAGTTTCCCAGATACAGGTGGTTTTGTCTTTGCTGAAATGAGACCTGTCAGAATTTGTAGCAACTTGCTCAGCAATTTTAAAATAATAGATAGGGAAATGACGTAAGGTAGGTAGTAGTACGTCCACCTACTTCCCATCACTTAACTGGGCAGAAGTATCTGTCAGGCAGGAGTCTCCAGACCTACTGGTGTTCGTGAAATTAAAGCAACTACTTACATTCTTGAAATGTAACAGTTCATTTAAATAGGATCAATTTTGGCCTTTAATTTGGGAGCAGATTTGCGCATTTTATCAGAAGTCTATTTTGCTACAATTACCAAAGATATGACTTTAATTCTGCCTTTACCTTTTCTCATAGATACTATTCCAAATGACTTGGACCATTTTGCTCCTTTGTGTGAGTTCATAAATTTGTTGGGTGGCATTTAACAATTGCATTATCTTTCACAGAGCCAGTTGTCTTTACAATTTTGCAATTCTGGGGTACATTTTATGATAACTATGATGCATGCATGCCATAGAGTTGACTTTAGGTAACTTAGTCACATGTTTACTCATCTCCTTTACTAGAGCCATCGGCATTCTTGGCAATTGGTGATGGTACCCAATCTTCACCACTGATTTTTAAATCCCATTTGACATCATTTGTGACTAGTAACCACTGTTAACTACTTATTAGGTCCATCTTACCTAGGCTAAGGTGGCACTAGAAAGAGGGGGATATCCATCTTGGATTTCATTCCTATTTATAAATCACTGGGTATACAGTCATTCCAACATATTTTCTCAGTACCTGCCACTGTCACCATGGAGCTTAAAGTCATTGGAGAAACAGATATCTAATACAAGATTATGTAATTAGAATTGTTTTGTAAAATGGAAAAAAATATAGTGGGATGATAAATAAAGGAGAAAGAGAGAGGGAGAGAGGGAGAGAGGAAGAAAAGCCACCAAAAATGTAAGGAAGGAAAGAAGTGAAAGAAAAATCAGTGAGGAATTTAGTTTCACATGACAGCATCCCAACCTGGCATAAAATTATTTTATTGATTCAAGTGCTACTGGTCCCTCAACCTTCCAAAGACTCATGGAAAGCTTTGCCCTCCTTTTTCTGACTGCTTTTGCTCACTCAGATTTGGCTTGCCCTGGGAAGCTGTGAGAAGGATATTACTGGCTCTCCCCTTACATTCTGTGATTCCATTCTACAATTTACATTCTGGGGTTGATGGGGAGTTTCTTTTCCCAAACAATCCTACAGGAAGACGCTTTTTAGGTGTATCTTTCTCTGATGCCATGGACCATAAATCCCTACCCTGCCCCAGCAACCTTCTGACAGCACCTAGACTTCAGTCAAAGGGTCACAGAATGTTGATCAACCAGGACCAACTCTACCCCATTCCTGGAGTGCTGAGATCGATCCAGTCCATCGCCAGCCATGTGAAATGATTAAAGAGGAAGAGAAGTAACCCTGAAACAAGCCACAGGGCTTCTCATTACAGACAGAATGGAAGCCAACCAGGAAAGAAACAACTATCTACATTAGCTGGAGGCAGAATTTCCAGATGGTTACCAATCTCTAAAATACCGTGGCTTATCTCTTTAAGGTTTCTTCCTTCTAATCCAGTCTCCATCCTATCTCTTCCCTGTGTCTTCTCTATCCATTCCTGCTCTTGGTCATCCACATCCTACACAAATCTGAAAGTATCAGGCACAAGGAACACACACACCCACACACATATGCATACACATGCGCACACACACATACACTTTCTGATCAACTTCATAGAATCATAATGTTCTATGAAAGAGGGGGACCTCTTGGTGGCACAGGTGGGCTTATGAACAGTAAGCTACTAAGCAAGAATTATAGTTATTGGGAGTTCTGAGGAGGCCTTCTGTGATCCTGAAGGACACTAAGGATGACTTCAATAATGTCCTGCCTTCCTACAGATTACAGAAGCTTTCTGCTTCACAGGAATGGCTGCCACACATAGGTTCTGTCATCTAAGAGAGGCAAACTCCAAAGTTAAGGGGAAGGGGGTTGTCAGAGCAACCCAGGATTCGGATAGGAAGGGGCCAAATGGGGATCATGCCCACGAGAATGTGCAGGCCTGGATACTTTCCTGATGTTACTACTTTTTTCCTGC
>NW_022900946.1:17173129-17193662 GCF_012274545.1 Fukomys damarensis | reverse complement strand
GGGGAGTTTCTTTTCCCAAACAATCCTACAGGAAGACGCTTTTTAGGTGTATCTTTCTCTGATGCCATGGACCATAAATCCCTACCCTGTCCCAGCAACCTTCTGACAGCACCTAGACTTCAGTCAAAGGGTCACAGAATGTTGATCAACCAGGACCAACTCTACCCCATTCCTGGAGTGCTGAGATCGATCCAGTCCATCGCCAGCCATGTGAAATGATTAAAGAGGAAGAGAAGTAACCCTGAAACAAGCCACAGGGCTTCTCATTACAGACAGAATGGAAGCCAACCAGGAAAAAAACAACTATCTACATTAGCTGGAGGCAGAATTTCCAGATGGTTACCAATCTCTAAAATACCGTGGCTTATCTCTTTAAGGTTTCTTCCTTCTAATCCAGTCTCCATCCTATCTCTTCCCTGTGTCTTCTCTATCCATTCCTGCTCTTGGTCATCCACATCCTACACAAATCTGAAAATATCAGGCACAAGGAACACACACACCCACACACATATGCATACACATGCACACACACACATACACTTTCTGATCAACTTCATAGAATCATAATGTTCTATGAAAGAGGGGGACCTCTTGGTGGCACAGGTGGGCTTATGAACAGTAAGCTACTAAGCAAGAATTATAGTTATTGGGAGTTCTGAGGAGGCCTTCTGTGATCCTGAAGGACACTAAGGATGACTTCAATAATGTCCTGCCTTCCTACAGATTACAGAAGCTTTCTGCTTCACAGGAATGGCTGCCACACATAGGTTCTGTCATCTAAGAGAGGCAAACTCCAAAGTTAAGGGGAAGGGGGTTGTCAGAGCAACCCAGGATTCGGATAGGAAGGGGCCAAATGGGGATCATGCCCACGAGAATGTGCAGGCCTGGATACTTTCCTGATGTTACTACTTTTTTCCTGCGTGGAACCAAAATAAAACACTTCAAAAAGAATAAACACTACTTTTGAATACTATTTTTTTTTTACGTACATGACTCTTTTCTCAGTGCTTCACGATTAACTTCATTGCTGTCTATTCAAAAATAGTCATTTTTTTTCTAGTTATGAAATGGAATTCCAGAAGTGTTAAACGAACATTTCCAAACTCATATGGTGAATAGGTGGCCAGCTTACATTTTGAGCAGAGATTTATCCAACTCCAGAGACCACAGATTTTCAGCTATTACCACCAGTTACACAATTAAGTATGGCCAACACACTTGACATCATTTAAGTTCCTATTGCCATACACGACTGCTATACCTATACACATACAAGCCCATGAAAAGATGTAGATAGATGTGGTATGTTTCTATGGAGAACAGAAGTCTATATGTTAATCACTCTAAGTTTGGAATGGACTTATTGCCTCCAAAAGGCAACCTACATCAAAAGATACAAAAAGAAAGTTTTGAATATCCACTATAAATTAGAAACTACATATTTAAAAACATCAGGGAGCTGGAATTAAATAAAAATTAATCCCAAAGCAGAGTAATACCCCAGCGTTTCATTTCAGCCTTACATTTTCAATGAAAGATAAGATCTCATTAAAAGTGTATCTTTGGTTAGGGAATGAGTTTGGATGGCTCCAAAGTTGGATGGCTTTATACATGGACATATGAGCCGTGAAATCTTTCTCTTTTTTAACTTTTAAGATAGTGAGCTTTTAATCTTCTGACATCATTACAATGGTTATTAATAGAGAAAGAGATTGAAAAGAGATAGTAGAGATTTTTTTAATATTTCTACCAGTGATTTTTACCCCATAACATTTAAGTGCTTCTTTTTATAGGCTACTAAAATGGTAGGAAAGAATTACTATGTATTACTAGGCTTAATTCATCAGTAAGGAAACAAAGAGACCATCTAATCCAGTACTGCTCATTACATGTATCACACCAAGCCCCAGTGTAATGTTACCTTTGCTGGTAGCAACATTTAAAAAATTGAGAAGCAACAGATGGATGTAATTGCAGTAGTACATTTTATGTGGCTCATGTGTTCCAAATGTGTTACCCTCTGAAAATAAAAATTATTCAGATTTTATGTATGCACACACACACATATCATTTCTGATTCTTCAAATCAAGATAGCACTTTATGCTCCCAAAACAGCTCAGCCCAGGCCAGTCCCATTTTAAGAGCTCCATGCCCACTTTTACTTCTGTATTAGGCAGCACAGTTTTGTTCCAACCCTGTCATTTTATAAATAAGTAAGGTAATTCATGTGCTTGTTAACTCTATGTAGCCATCTCACAACGTACACATATTTCAAGCAATCATCTTGCACTATGTGGGTGTATGTGTGTGTGTGTGTGTGTGTGTGTGTGTGTGTGTGTGTGTGTATCCAATTACAACAAGTAGATAAACCAGAAAGACAAGCATAAAATACAGAGAAACCAAAGGTTGAGAGGTTCTCTGTAGTGGTTTTCCAGTAAGAAGAGTTTTTACCCTCAGAATGGGATTGTACACTAGATTTTCTTTAATGCTGGACTCTCTTGGGAAACACTACGCCTAAGACATAAGACAGGCTGAAGAGATGCAAGGAATCTTTAAGCTCACTGTTTCTCAGAACGGGGCCTCCGACTGTTTGAGTACTAGCACCTTCCTCACTTTAAGCTTTGAGAGTTAATCAGTGACTGAATAGTGAGAGAGGCTTGCTGTGTGACCCATCCCAGAGCCCAGGGGAAGCTCAGCAGATGAGTGGTGAATCACAGAGATTCCCAGCGTAACGCATATCCCACCACTCCTCAAAGTCATTTTGGATGGTGCATGGGTGTTCCCTGTAACAGAATCGCAGAATGAGGCTGTGCTCTCATTTTCAGACCCATTTCAGTCTTTCAGATATCAAAGAGAATAGCTCTCTGTGTGGCTATCACGGCTCTAGCATGTAACTCTTGACAATCTTGTGAAGGGGCGGGGCTTGCAGCAGACAAGACATCCAGCTGGAGCTGGTTGTGAAGAACCTCACTCTGTGTCCGGCCCATTTCGTCTGATGGTCTCTATGGCAAATTAGACTCGTTTCCGGTTTGATCATGTTATAAAATGGCGTTTTAAAGTTCGCCCAAGCATACAAAGAATCAGTGTAAAGAAATATAATAAGCTAATCCTTGTAAAGGCGACCCAGAGACAAAGTTACAATGTGAGGTTGATAGTACAAATGAGCCGAAGCTGGGAAACGTCCGGCCTGCTGCCCGAGATGCTCGGGCATGTCAGCCGTGTGCGCTCCAGGTGTCGTTACCTTGATTGACTTCTGGGTCTCCGGTTTTCTTCCTGCACTAGGCAAACGTGCACACATGCTGCCCCTTCGTCGCATCCTGGTCCTCTTTTACAGATGTAGCATCTGGGACGCTTCGCTATCAACGCGCAAGCATTTTCAACAGTACTTGTCTTCTTAGTTTCATAATCTTTTTGCGCTAAGTTAAAATGGACTGCAACGCACTAACACTTTCTGAGTGTCTGCTTTATTCAGAAATATAAAATACTTGCACAATAATGGATCCCAGTTCCATTTAACCCCCATATCATATAAGAGGACTCAAGCATGTGCCTTGAAGACAAGAATTCAGCGTTTGCCCATGTGAGTTCCCTTCTTTTCTGCTCCCAGTTCTGTCAACTGTCACTTCATCAGAGAGATGATAAACAAATACTAGAATCCTCTTCCTAAAGCCATAGTTATTTGCTTTGCTGTTTGTCTGAGCTTTGTTTAATGTGATCAGTTTATTAAAGCAGTATTTCTGTTTGATCAGTCCAAGAGGCAAAAGAGGTGATTAAATTACACCTTAGGGTGTGATGGACTTCAGCCCGGGTCTTCTACCTCTTGGCAGCATGGTCCCCAACACTTTCTGCTTCCTTTTCTGTAGGGTGGGGTCCCAAGAAAGCTACATCAGGAGGAGGTTGTGAATGAAGAGAAGGTAGTGATCACATAAGGGTGTGCTTACACTCTATCTGTGGTAGAATCACCACTATTGTTGCCAATACCCCTTGTCTCTTTGCATTTTTCTCTGCTCTTCTAGTTGATCATGTGATTTGAGCTTTATTCTAACTAACCAAGTCTGGATGGTATGTTCTCTTTTCCACTCTCCGTGTTGAAGTTAAGTTTAGGCAGTAGAGGTCATACTGAACAGGAGCAACTACTGCGGTTTTGACTTAAACTTTTCAATTTGCTGTGTGTAAGTCAGACAACATAGGAGATGGCCACCCAACTTTGCAAACCATTCATTCAGTAAATTGTGCAGTATTGGAATGCTTCCTCATCAAAACACACATGAGATGCCTTCTGTTCCAGTTACCATGGTGAGCATAAATTTAAGCAATACTTACACAAAATCATCAAACTATAAATGCTAATGAGCTTTATATGCTAGTTGGGCTCCTTGTGATTCTTAACAGGAGAGAAGTTGCATAGGAAACTTCAGTTTCTGTCTGTTTTTTCTTTCCATCTTGGTTTAAAAAATCTTTGCTATTTATTTTGGTATCAAGTTTTTATTAATTGGTAGTAGTTACTTGGGAAACTGTATTAAGGATTAGATATAGTAGCATAATTCATAATAGCAAAGTCTTGGAAACAGCCTATATGTTCATCAACAGGTGAATGGATAAAAAAAATGTATTTATACACAATAGAGTACTACATTGCCATAAAAAAGGACAAACGAGTTATTTGTAGGAAAATAAGTGCACCTCAAGGATATAATGTTAAGTGAAATAAATCAAACACACAAGCTTACATATCACACAGTTTCTCTTATGTGAGAAACCCAAAATATAAATAAAAAACAAAGTAAAAGGGATGTATTACTAGGAAATAGTGTGATAGATCCTTTGCAAATGGGAAAGTGACGTAGAGTTGGAGGAGAGGAGAGGGGAGAGGAAAGGGGTGAAAAAAGAATTGAGACATGTTATGTACATGTGCCAACTCCCCATGAGGAATGTGATCACATGTACTCATTAAAATAAAAATTAAGGAGAAAAGGCAGCTTCAGAGGTATAACCAGATTTTGCAAAAATAGTTCTATGATCAGTTAGTGATGTTTCCCTTGTCTCCTGAAGAGGAAACATACACCAATACTTTCCATCACTGCAACAGGGAAAATTGAGGAAAATAATTAAAATAGTGATTGTTAGGAACTTAACCCATTTCTTAAAGGACAAACCAAACCAAACCAAACCAAAACAAAACAACAACAACAAAAATCTCAGACAACACACATGATCATAGTTGTTCTCCGTACACATACACAAAAACAACAACAAAAAGAAACAAAGTCATTTTACCAATAGCAACAAAAATCTTGGTCCAATGAGTTAAATATGCTGTTTTCATCTGATAATACTGGGATCATAAACATACATTTCTCTTTGTCATTCAGGCCTCACACTTGTAAGGGAGAGATAATTGCTGTCTTTTCTACTCAGCCAGTTTGTTCCAAAGATAAGTGAAGCATTTATGAATCAACTCAGTGAGCATTTACTAAGTGACTGGTATAGTTCTCCAGGATTATGTTTGGAAAAAGTAGAGGAAGTTCCTTAATGCAAGTTTTGATACGAATCTTTCTCATTTTGATGTTTATTTCTTCTTTGACATTTTGAAATTGTCTCAGAAAGATGGAGTATTCTCCCATAGAGGACTAGAGAATGCTTTGCTAGTTTTTATTTTCTATGTGTGGTTTCTTTTACCTCCAGAAGTGTAATACTACAACCCTTGTGAAGATCTTCCTTGGCGAAGGTGAAGTCTTTGTGGTGTGAGTGTGGATGCTTTGCCCGTAAACCGTGCCATGTATGCAGAAAAAGTAGAGTGATTCCAATGGCAGCAACAACAGCACGTAATTCCACAACATGAGCTCTGTGCTTCCCACATAAATTCTCAGCTGTGATGCATCCGGCCCTTTCAGGGTCCTCAGGAAGAATCAAGTGCGGAGGTGGAGATTTCCAAGGAGAGACATCATTCTGTGTATATCATGACTGCCTTGTTGTCAGATGTTGTAGCCAATCACTCTTTTGGGGGGAATTTTTAAGACTGGAAAATGTGTTTCATTTTATGGAAAAGTAAGGTTAGAAATTTAATATTTATTATGGTTAATGGATGTATAATTCATGCATTTGACAATGATTCTGTGCTTATGTAGAATAGGATCACTCAACTTTGCAATCATTGACATTTTGAACTAGATAATTCTTGCCTGTGGGACTGTCTGGTGTATTGTAGGTTACAGAACAGCAACCCTGGTTTCCACTCACTAGATGCCGCTAGCAGCCCTTCCTGCCATCTTGACAGTGAAAAAATAAATAAAACGTTACCAAAGGGTGGATATAAAGTCGCCCCAGCTTAGAATCACTGATGTAGGACAATGCTACCATTCACTAGAGGATTTGAGCTAATATTTCAGGTACTTATTTTTAGATAGTTAACGACAAAAAAAGCAAAATCAAGTACAGGCAAGAGAGGACAATAAAGGAAATAAAAGGAAATACGAGAGAAAAAGAAAGTCGAATTAACTCGCAGAGGCCAAGGAGATCTCGCCCTCATCTTGTGCTCGACAAGCAGCACTCAGGAGGCTCTGAACAGCAGGGTGAGGGGTGAGGGTGAGAGGTGCAGGGCAGGGACAGTTCCTCCCTCACAACGCTGATGTCTCTGGACAGGAATGGAGTACGTTGCCCCCACACTTCATTCCAACACGATTTGTACTCATTCTATGACCATAGACTTAGTCAGCACATCCCCCAGGGTACTCACATGAAAATGCCGCAGGAAGGGTCAGGGATTTGGCTCAGTGGTTCTACCGCCTGCCTTACAAGTGCAAGGTCCCGAGTTCAATCCCTGGTACCAAAAAACAAAACAAAACACAACAAAAAAAAAAGGCCACAGGAAAACCAATCAACAAGGGAATGCTTTTCTAAATTCATAGGTACAAGATCCTAAATGATGAATATAACTACTGCATCCCTAAAATGTACCAATAAATTCAGTCAGAAAAAAAAGAAAATGTAAGCCTTGAAAAAAAAATTCAGAGACAAAAGACATACTATCCAATGGAATGCTTACATTAACCTGTCAGATGGTCTCTATGGCCAGTGACATTTAAATAGGCTGGGCATTAGCTATAGTTTTGAATTAAAAATGACTTCCTTAGGTTGGATAGTAGAATTGTGCTTATGCAGAAGACTGTCCTGATTAGGAGCTGCGTGTTGAGGTGTTTGGAGATGCTGTAACTGCAACCTGCTTTCGGACAGCTTATCAAAAAAGAAATGGTATGTACGCACACACATACGTGTAGACATTCATGCATGCAGTTTCTATGACTACACGTACACTCTGTGTGTGGCCAACATGGGTTGCACCAGACCGTCATTCCCCGGTCTGTGAAGAGCACAGTATGTGACACTGTGAGACACAGGCTGGGTCAGAGCTCACGCCTGCCCTGCGCCAGTTAGTAGCGTGTAATAGGGTGGCTGTTGTGACTCGGAAGGCTTGGGCAGATGGAAGTGTCGCTTTCTCTTACCCGACACAGTGGTAGGAATGAAGCAAGGTGAGTTGTGTCGCAGCACCTGTGGGGCAGCAGGTGCCTGTTCATACTTGCCCCTCCTTTGCCCATGCCACCTACCTTTGTTACAGTACCGAGGCAGACAGTGACCACCGCTCTCAGGGCACTTTGCTTTTCTGTCTGCTTTCCATTTGTTTATGTACCCGAAGCGCAATGACAGGAAAAATAATTGAATTCCCTTATCATTTTCGGGGCTATTGGCATGCTTTTACGGTTGATGTTTAGGGCCTGACTTTAAACACACCTGTGCATGCCTATGTTCATTAGTCATCTCCTGCCTGTCACCAGCAGGTTGTGGCAGCACAGGCTCCTGTCGCCAGAAGATGGCAGTGTACGATAAAGAAAAACCTTCCTGGCACTGGGCCCCTGTTTTAATTAGCTAAAAGGAAAACAGGTACGCTTTTATATAGTTTTTGATTTTGTAATTTTCCTGAGCAGCCATCGAGGGCAGATGTTTTCATCCTTTCTCCCACTTTAAGTATCAGAGGAGAGGAAATATCAAGACGCAATCCATTGCTGGCCATGGCCAACCTCTTGAACTTTAGTCTTGCAAACATCATCAGCTTGTGCCATCTTAGAAATTGCTGCTGTGAAAGGAGGCATGGAGCTATCAATTACTTCTAGGGAAGCATCCCTCTGTCCTTGAAAAGGAAGGCAGCCTGCTCTGTGGGTGAGACTGGGGAAGAGCCGTGGGAGTGGGAGGCTGGCTGTTTCATCATTGTCCTCCAAGCTGATCAGGGGCTCTTGAGAAAGAAATTAAAGATCTGCTTAAATTGTACATGATGGCTAACCCCCCCTGTAATGAATTAACGTTAACTGGCCAGCAAAGTAATTGCAACGTGAAAGGCTGGAGTAAAGGAAAATTCCTTAAAGCATTATTTGTCCTCCAGCTGTTTCCTTTGTCCTTTGAGTGAGAATGCTTTATGCACAGAAATTAGTATGCTCTATGTACATATTAAGTATTAGATACATTTTGTGTAGTTCTGGTTTCACATAGTGTAATCATCAAATTAACCTATGTGGCAGGCATTATTATTATTGTGATTGTTGTTATTTCTCGGTTAGTTTTTTTATTCTTGTTATATATACAGCAGTTACATTCATCATTGGGATCTTGTACCTTTACATGACAGATCTTGGTTCTCACTTTTTCCCCTTACCCCTGCCCTCCCTTCACCCCCTCCTCCCTTCCCTATTTATAAAGACTTTGTTTCCATTTTTTCGTTTTCTTCTTGCTATTACTATTGTTATACAAAGAAGAAAAGTAGGTATGAGAAATAGTGGGCAACTTGCCTAATGTTGCATGATGACTGAAAAGTTTCAGGTGAGAATCACAACTTGACAATCTGTCATGCCCTTTACCACCTAGCCTCCTTTGTGTACCCTAAGTAAGTTTGGGCTTTCTCCATCTATGCCCAATTCATTGCATTCATTCCTGCTCTACATTTTAACTCCCTAAAAGTAAAGAGAGAGGCACAGATCATTATATCAGGAGGATATTATTTTTCTTTTTAATTACAATTTCAGATTTTCTATCTAAATTACTTATAAATGCTTTCAAGATTGTATTAGTGGCATTATGTTTGTGAAATCGCTGTGTACTTTGATAGCGAGTGTACAATATGATGTGTACTATTCAGCTTTAAAAGGGATTGGGGTTCTGTTGAAAACAATATGGATGAGGGCTGGGGATTTAGCTCAGTGGTTCCACCGCCTGCCTCGGAAGCACAAGGACCCGAGTTCAATCCCCAGTACCAAAAACAAAACAAAACAAAGAACAATATGGATGAATCATGCTAAGTCACATAAACCAGACACAGAAAGATACACTTTGCATGTAGAGAGTAGAAGGATGGTTACCAGGGGTTGGGGGTGAGGAGAGAAGGTGGGGAGCTGTTAATTAAACGGTGCGAAACTCAGAAAAAGGGAGGATTGGTAAAAGTGACTTTGAGTAAACACAGGTAAAGAAATGGAGCTTTATTTTCAGATCAGCACTTAATCCAAGTACCAGTGTTGTTTGCTAATTATTCAGAAGGTATCCATGCTCGCTGCAGAACATTTTGAAATTTAGAACAGTGTACAAACATAAGTTGGTTTCACCACTCAAGAATAACAGGTTTAATCATTTGGTATTTTTCCTCTATTTTCCCTTCAAGCACTCAGGATCAAAACAAAGAGTTTTCCATTGTGTGTTTTCATCATATTACAACAGCATTTTCTACCTCAATAATTTTTCTTAACAACACCATTTTAATGGCTTTCCATCTTGCTCGACTACATGAATGTTTCCTAGTTTTATTTTTGTTTACCCCTTCTTCTGTTGTTTTATATGCTTAGGCTGATTCCAATTTGGAGATACAGGATTTGTCTGCTTTTTTGAAAGATAGGAAGTACCATATACCTTATAAAAACAGTCCTTGAAAACATACCCCATGGCAAAGTTTGTGCTTATGAGACATTATTTTATTTAAACCCCGCAGCTATGGAAGCGGGACCGTCTTTCCTTCTAGGTGATAAGTGAAGGGATTAAGGGAGACAAAACCCTTCAGTGCAGTCAGGCTGATTTCCACCATTCAGATCTGCTCACTCCAGTGGGTCTGAACCCAGGCCAAGCGATGATCTTGGTCCTTCACAACCGCAGGAGTCTCCTCTTCCCCTTGGAACTTTATGCACCTTGCTGGGCTTATTTTCCTCCCCCTCCCCTGTTCTTTTGCTCTGTGGATGCCTCCAGAAGTCCTGAGGGCCATCTGCTTGTATGCAGATGGCAGCACACCCAAGGAGTGCTACACTCAATCCTCCCTTGCCCCCACAACGCAGCTTGTTTTTGCATAATTTAAGCACTACGTGGTTGTGCCGTTTAAGTTCTGTGAAATTGGTGTTCTTCCATCCATGAAATTATATACATCTTGGGAACATTTCCAGTTACTAAAGGGGTGAATGCATTCTTCAGGAGGGGTGAGACAACAGTGGAACTGACAGAGCTACCCCCCAAAGCACAGCTATCTCTCCTGGCCATGCTGAGCCACAAAGGTAGGCATTTTCTTTTTTAAATTCTAAGGAAACTGAACTGCATGGATAAGCTTCCCATTATGTATCTGTCCGCAACTCATTCTTTCCCTTCCAACCTCCCACTGAACTGCCCCCCCTCTCTAGTCCTGGCTCACACATGGACAGAGCACTGAAGTTAGTTGGTACTGCAGATTTCATGCTCTTTCTTAACATTTTCCATGTTGTTGTTGTTCTCTGTTGTTTTGGGTACTTAGGATAATGATCAACCATCTTTTTAGAAATATTTTTGATTGATCACTCTCTTGTATCTGATTTATGTGTGTATGTGTGTGTGTGTGTGTATATATATATATGCATGTGTATGATGACATAATTTTAAATAATCATTATAGGAACATAAATAATACATGCTATCATGAAGAAACATTGTTAAGCTTATTTTTATAAATGTCTGTACTGTTGGTATACCAGATAGCAGATATGTATTTCCTGAAAAGGTCACACTTAGAGAAGCACATTTCTTTTTCTTCTTGTAACTAACTTGGGGAGCCCATAGAAACTCAACTTAGAATAAGCATTCTCTATATTCTTGGTTTGGAAGTCAGGAAGTCATTCATTTGTGTCACTGGGGATGGGCTGGTCTGAGCTGCAGTAACAAACATGCCCTGAGACCTCAGTGACTCATCCCTTGTAAAGCTTCTTTCTTGCCCCACAAAAATCCACTATGGATCCATGCCTCTTTGTGGTAGTTCTCTTCCAAGAGAAACTGTGAACCAGGCTGCTTCTATCTTATAATTCTTTATTTATGTCTTATAAGGCTTTGCAGGGTTATGGTACCAGCAGACAAAACAAGGTGAAGGGCTCATATCTACTTTTGTGTGTGGCAGCACTGAGTAGTTGCATACTTCCTTTTACTCCATACTGTCCAGGAAAAAATGGACCCACTCTAACTGCAAAGGCTTCTGGGAAACATTTGTTCAGGAAATGCAGATTGGACTGTAGTTCATCCAATAAATATCATGATGCTTGCCCCTGTTACCAGAACTTGAGAGTAAGCTTCATAAATTGGAGATGCCACGTGTTAACTAAAATATTCTTTGGAGCGCATGTTCCATGGCCTGTACTGTGTTGTGCATTCTATCCACCTCTGACAGCAGTAGGGACTGTCATTTCTTCTGTGTAGTCAGGGCAGAGATGGGGACTGAGCAGGATAAATTTTCCAGCATGAGCAATGGGACACTAGGATTCAAATCCAGTATCACCAGAAGTCACACCCGCATCGTTGTTCACCAGCTATTCCACTGCAGATTCTGGTGAGTGAAATCAAGAACTCACACTCGGCCCCAAAGGCTAATTCTATCTGGAGATTTATAGAGATAGGCTGTAGAATCTCAGGGTTGAATTGTTTTCTCTTTTCGTGCATGTTTAGGATTCACATGATTTTGAAATATAAGGAAGGTGTCAATCTTACCATCCACCTTTATGTGTGAAAATCAAGATTTATTCTGTGTGAGTGATAGATAATTCTCTTAGTAAATAATAAAACCATCTTTTAAGTGGTAACCTTTATTCCTGCATTTTAAATACAATTTGTTTGTTTGTTTATTTGTGTTTTTTGAGACAGGGTCTCACTATGGCAAGCTGATAAAAAAATTAGTTGGGGTATTGTTGAGAAATGAGTTAATCCTTGGGCAATCTTTTGAAAATACAACTTGCTTTATTTATTTATTAATATTTTCTTTTTCTGTAGGGAATTATCCAAGGCTGATGTAACAATCCTTAAAATGTTTTCTTAGATTTGACCCTCTAGCTTATAGTTTTTTCAATAAATGTGATATTACCTGTGGCTTAAAACATGGACTAATTCATCACAGCTTACTTCATATAACAAAAATGTTTCAGAAGACATTTAATCTTGTTTTATTGGAATTCTTGGAGAAATAATAGTAATCTGTATGCTTTTAAGGGTGCACAGAAAGATAATATTACCCAGGCCCACAGATGATTCTATACAAGACATTTCAAAGTTCTGTTTATTTGCATAAATGTTACATAATACTTCAATAAAAAGGAGGAACCACTTAAAATACAAATGATTTTAGTCTCATATAGGTTAATATTAACTAAAAACATCAACCTATTGTCTGTAAGTGAAAAGCAAATAAAACCTTAATCATCATCATAGGTAATAGGTACTAAAACGATCATATGATTCATTATTAACCAAGACCAAACAGGAGTGGGTTGATTACTTGTTTGTTTGGTTGGGACTTGTTTGGCTGTCTGTAGACTATTACAGCCCAGTATTAGTAAGTGGGTTGAATTTAAGAAGTTTATTTTAAACTCCAAGATACTTCAAGTTTGTTTTTCTTGACTTCAGAAGAAGTACGAACCAAGAAATGCCCTGTTTCATGGCCATCACTTTCTTTTCTCTAAGTTTACATGATTGAATCCATCCTCGCTTTGGACACGGAAACATGATCAGGTGAAATACTAGGGTTGAGTTTTCATTTCCATCTCTGGCTACATCTTCCAAAATATGATGAGGTTGGTGGGGCGTCACTGGGAAGCAAAGTGTTTCCATGTGTGTAGAGGGGGAAATGGGGACCCGCACACGCAGCGTTCACTCATTTTGTTATTCATGTTACATTATGTTCCTGTGACTGTTTAACACGACCATGTCACTTTGTCTTGAGAGATGCTGGGCAAAGTAGAATGGAATTATAGAGTTCTGGGAAGAAATCTCCCAACCGTATCTTTTCTATCAAAAAGAATCTGCTGTTCACTATGTGGGAGATAGATGTCACTTCCACCAGAAAATGATTTTCTGTCCATATGCAATGGTTCTCGTGTGCTCTACAGAGCGCTTGTATGTTTATGAATTGGAAGGTGGGAAGTGGATGAGCTCTAAGCCTGTAATAAGTGTCCTTATCTTTTAAGAAGTCTTATTCGCTGGCATCCTTCAGTCCTTTCTCTCTGCCTTTACTTTCCCTTGTCTTGAAATCAAAACTTGTAACTTTCAAGACCATTAATTTTAGTTCCCCAGTCTCTTGGGTAATAGTTTTTGAGTTGTGTGGGGGTGGGGGTAGGGGGGCTGCCTATCAATTTTCCGGAACTGAAAAAAATTTTTGAGTAAATTCTGCACAAAAAGTATTCCTTTACTCCATTATGAGCATTGTGCATATATCATTTAATATAATGTTTGTATCCACTTAGGGAGTAGGGACATGTGCCACCTCATTCCAGATGACTTAGGCCACTCGTGTGAAATAATGGTGATACGTAGAATAGGACTGCCTTCAGAATGGCCACATCTTCATCCTTGGACCTGTGGGCATGTTGCTGTACATGGCAGAGGCACAGAGATGGTCCAACCGATTCTGTGAAGCTCCAAAAATAAGGAGAGGTCCTTACTGTCCAGTGGATCTACTATAACAACATGGGTCCTCAAAAGCCACGCGCTGTCTCTTGCAGTAGTCAGAGGACAGATGTAACAATAGACGGGTGATCAGAGAGAGGCAGCTTTTGTGGCTTTGAAGATCAGGGAGAGTGCCACAGGGCAAGGAATGCTAGTGGCCTCTGGAAACTGGAAAAAGCTAGGGGACGGATCTTCTCCAACAATGTTCAGAGGAACACAGTCTACCTTCTGACAAATGGACTTTAGTCAGGTGAGGTCCATGTCAGAATTTTAATCTGTAGAACTATAATACTGTGATCTACCTTTGGATACCCCATGGCTCAGTAGGCCTCTAGGCTGTCATTTTAATTCACCTCTCTCTAACATTGTGAAACTCATGCAGTTTTCGCAAAACTCCTCTCTCCTGTGTTCACACCTAAATTCTTGCAGTCATTTGCTAGCTGGTGTCCCTGCCTAGAGTAGCACTGTGATCCCTTTTAGAGGTTTCAATGATAAGAAACAACCAGCTGTGGCCCTTGTTCTCTCCCTGTGGCCTAGGGCTGTCCCATTTCATTCCACCCCACTCATCACTTGTAGTTATTCTTCCCAAATCAATGAAATATTTAGCTGCCTTCAGTGACTCCATGCCTCAAAGAGGGAAACAACGAAATGGCAGGTGTCCTCTCCTAGATTCTACTCTAGAACAAATATCTACGGTAACATTGCTTAGATATTTCCACTCTACCAAAGACACTCCACTGCATGTTCTCAACTCTGAATGCCTTTTCTCTATCTTTTCCTCCACTTTTTGTGTGTTTCCCTGCTAACAAACACCACATTGATATGTTATCTAACATCAAATTTAGAGAAATTTCTCTCTTCTGAGCCATTCAAAACCACCTGTGTAAATAAGATCCAAACTGTATAACTGACAATGTGAAATAGGAAGAAAAGGGCTAAAGGTGTAGAGGAAGTGGGAAGGATAGGGAAAGGAAATAAGGGAAAAGAAAAAAATATGAGAAAAGGAAAAAATGGAAATAAAATGTTTGTAAATGGGGAGGGGAGGAGGGGGTGAAGGGAGGGCAGGGGTATGGGGAAAAAATGAGAACCAAGATCTGTCATGTAAAGGTACAAGATCCCAATGATGAACGTAACTGTACTATATACTTAAAAAGTACCAGTAAACTCAATGAAAAACAAAAAACAAAACACCTGTGATATCAACATTATCACCATCATCAAGATGGGCCTCAGTACCAAGACCGTCTTTATCACCATCATCCCCACAATCTCCCACCACCACCACCCAGTAGTTATTCAGTGTTGGCCTTCTACTGGATTCTACATTAGATCCTTTATGTGCAGTACAACGTTTGCTGTTCAGCCACACAGGGAGTTACCATTTCTCCCATGTTGCAGAGGACAAAACTGACATCATTAGAAAGATTATTTTATGACTCATCTTCAGCCTACATAGTCCACTATTCAGAGGCTCAAATGTTTCAAACAAACTTGTGCAATTTGACCCTCAGGCTCAGAGATGAATTTCATCTTTTGTTTATGAACCTGGATACTTCTCCTAACTGTTGAGTTCTTTTGTTCCTATGAAATAATCCCTTTCTGCCACTATTGTGTCATTCTCTCAATATTCTATCCATTATCCGAGTCCCCAATTTCTGCTAAATTAGAGAAGAGCCTGGGATGTGAACCAATTTTTTGTCCTAATTATCTTGACCAACATTTAAGAGATTATCCAGCATTTGGAGTTGGCACAAATTAATTATGTAGATGATATCCACAGTTCTCATCCAAATTCCATTATGGAGAGAAGAGGGGATGGACCTATGTTATCACATGGAACATTTGTTTTAGATGTGAATGGAAAATATTATCCAAAGATGCCTGGCTTAAGGAAATTCTGAACTATTTTAATGACATCCACTTGAAAGTATTTCTGTCACCTTTTGGTCACCAAGGGGTTCTTTTCCCCCACAATTCAGTAACCCACTAAGTTCCATAGTCACTGTCCATATTCTCTGTCTGACTAAGTTTTTCAGTTGCTGTTTTCCCACATAAACTCCATCACATCCGCCTAGCAGCTCCTCTATTAACAGCTGCAAAAACCAAGTTGGAGTTGTTGCTCATCTGCCCCATTGGGAAGCGCAGGCTTTCTGCTGTGTCCCTCACTATAATGGAACATGCCAGTCAGAGAGAGACCTGATTCATATCCCTGCTCCAGGGCCGTAGGAACCACAAGGCAGGGCTGAGAAGAGGGAGCTAGCTGTACAGGAGCCAGGTGGAAGAGTTCTTATCCAACATTGATGTGGCACAGTTCAGAACTGCAAGATCACTAGGGGTGAAAATATTAGGTAGAGGAGAAAAAAATGACACCTGGGTATTCTGAAAGGATGCATGAATAGACTTGGTATTAAATCAGACAGGCTCCTGATAAATATGGGGATGATAATGTAACTTTTAGATAACTAATATTTCAGAAAACCCATTTCCTAGTTGATATTAATGGATATTATTAAAAGGCGAAAAATAGAGTAGCATTATAAATGTGTCTGAGAACTGGTGAAAGAGGGTTTTTTTTCTTTTTCTTTTTTTTAAACTGAAACATCTCTGGGAGCTCAGCAGAGATCAGGACACCTATTATGAATCCCCAAAACTGAGACATAGGAACGTGTACATTCTAAAAATATTTTCCTTGGAATCTTCCTTTTTTCTCCAGGAAGAATATCCTTTTAGAAAATTGGC
Organism: Fukomys damarensis; assembly: GCF_012274545.1. Classification (NCBI taxonomy): domain Eukaryota; kingdom Metazoa; phylum Chordata; class Mammalia; order Rodentia; family Bathyergidae; genus Fukomys; species Fukomys damarensis. Next base: position 17,176,951 of record NW_022900946.1, on the reverse strand, counting down.
ATAGAGTCTGGGATAAGATTAGTACTCAATAAATACTTGTTAAGTAAGAGGATGACTATCATTCACTTTGAGGAATATTGTTCGGTAATTGTGAATCTTCTCTCTACTCTTTGTAGCAAAAACAAACAACATTTCTTTGATGTCTTCTTTTTTGTGAGTTTGCTTTTTGCTTATGTTCCCAACTTGACGTCAAGGCTTCAGAGTGAACATCTCTGTATGTCACTGAGGCTGTGGAAGGTGATGGGAAATGTTTAAAACTGTGGCCAACTGACTATTCTTTGGATAACAATATTTCGTTGAGCTTTTTAGGAGACATACAGACATATACATACCAACCTGATTTTTCACCCTATGTGTATATATACTGCCAAAGAAGTCTGCCTTGCTTGAGGCAATTGTTGTGTCTAGAAAAGTGTGAAAATTGAATTAAATTACAGGTGGAATTTACTGGGGAGCTCATTACCAAATGGATCCTCTACTGAGTATTTTTGTAGAGTAAGGGATTATTTTATAAAGTGAATAATATGCTTTAGTTTATATAATAGGTCAGTTTAAAGTGAGGTACACAGTATCTGTATGTGCTACTATTATAGATACATAACAGCCATTTATTTCAATGAGCGACATTAACATAAATTTTTTTTCTATGGACTATGCAAGATATTCATGAGTTTTTCTTAGAAATGTTCTTTGGAGAAAAGTTTTAGAATAGTACTCTTTATAATATTCAATGAGTATTTTTTTTCATCTTGGAACTTCAATCCATTTTCCTTCTGAAAAAAAATGCTTTTTCATCCTTTGTGAAATAAATATAATCTTTGAAATTAGAGTCAGTGTAAATCCAAAGGTAATGAGATTCAATTTTTCATTGTAGCTGAATTAGTTGGAGAACTTCAAATATTTATTTGAGGTTTAATTTGAGTAATTTAGAAAAACACTGAACTTCCACATGCATAAATGATAATTACTTCTCTTCATCAGATATTATACTGTATTCCCTTCTGTTATCTGTTCCGTCTCGTTTAGATATGAACACTTATATCTCAACAGGGATTTTTTGCATGAAACTTGCTTGGATTGCTCAACTTACAAAACCTTTAGGAACAGAGTTTGCTGTGCTTGTTTTAGAGTATTCAGTTTTATAGGGAAAAAGAAATGAGAGGTAGAATAGCATTTACATTGATTTTCTTTAAGGGTGTGCTCTTCTGAGAAAGAGCATTTTGTCTCACCAAAGCACATGTTTAAGAAATGAAGATTGCTATCTTGTAAAACTCCCAAAATAAACTCCAGCAGCTTAAAATGTCTGTATCTTCTAGTTGATCACAATTCTGTAGTAAATCAACAGTGACTGCATCTTAAAATTCCATGAAAAGAAGCTAGGCATTTTAAAGTAATGCTTGGCCAACACAAGGTTCTTAATTTCTTTTCTTTTTAGAATTTTCTTTGGATAATGAAGAAGAATCCTATTTACATGATATGTGATGATATCTAAGGTAAACATGTGAATCTATTCATTCACTCCATGATGCTATATTCTAGGGTTGGCTAGAGAAATCAGGCCACTGCATAATATTGTGGTGTCTGTATGGGTCCAGGCTGACATGATCACAGCGATTGTGAGTGGTAACCTCAAGACACAGGGTATTTCCCTTAAAAATGAAGGTTTGACTTGCATATTTTTTCAGCAAACTATTAGTAAACAAAATCATTAAAGTAGCATATGGAGCTTTACAGTTGTACCCTCACACTGGGAATTGCTCACCTATTTGATTTTAACTCAAAATAACAGATTCTCATTTGAATGAAGTCACTGTGGTTCTAACCGATATATAGTTTTCTGACCGAAATTACATGGATCCCTTTGCCTTACTGTTGCTCAGTACTGTGCTTCTGCCATTAAGTTCCCCAGTAAATTGCATTATATTCAATCTTGTTCAGTTCTGTTGCTTCTTTGGATCTCAGAGTACCTAGGGCTCAGACCCTTGTGACTAAGTCATGGAATACTATTTATAACCGTGTGGCAGATTTTTTAAATTGGCACGTCTTGTTTCCTTTCCCACCATTGTACATGTGGCATGCGACTTTGTGCATTGCATTTGCTGGAGATGGTCATAGTAGGCATTCTATCAATCAGAGAGTCTTTGGGTGCCAGTGACAGAAAGCCAACTCAAACTATCTGAACATAAAAATGGAAATATAATAACTCATAGGAAAACTCCTAGAGGGTACTGATTTCAGGAACTGGGGAATCCCCAAACTCAGGTCCATCTCTTTCCCTCTGTATAGCCACATAATTCGCTTTCACTGAGTCAGTGTGGGCTAGATGCTCATCCTCTCATCCTGAACCTCTTCCTGTGATGCCTGGAGAGAATGAATATGTTGAAACCCCAGTCAAGGTAATACGCTCACTGTTAAAATTGTTGGAAGAGGGATAATCTCTTTTAAAACATGTAGAGTTTGGGGTGGTTCCGCGCCAACTGGCCAACAAACCAGCAAGGGTCCAACAGCAGACCCACTCTTGACACTGGAAATTCTCCTTGCATAACCCACCATCAGCTGCCTCCAGGGCCACTGGACCTGTCCCATACACTACAAAGGCAATCCCCACCAACTATAGTGTTCAGAAGATCAAAGAGGTATTATTTTTATCTGTTTTATTTTTATTAAAGTTGCTTGGCCCATTGTGGATGTTCCCTCAATATGTCCTGGTTGTTCCAGCCCATCACCTTCCTCAGCAATTGAACTAACTAGAAATGTCTTTTGTTCTGTTGTGCACTGTCTGTGAATTTGGAGTCATTTAAGCTCTTTAAAGATCATAAAATATGTATTTCGTTACTCATGAGTTAGGAGCCAGGAGCCAGAAATCCGGTTACATTTCTTCCAACTCCCTTAAAATTTTATTTTCCCTTATGCTCCAATTTGACAATTGCACCATATAAATATCATTATGTAAAAGCCTGCAGCCTTAGGACCCCAACAAAGGGTTCAGAGTACTCTGTTTCTGCATCGAATCTAGCACATTTTTCTATGAAAATTTGCATTCATCCTCCAGTGCTATTTTCTAAAGAACACATGGGTAGTTTGGCCACAAAATTAGAAAAGTTGAAGTGAGAACATTCTTCTGATGTCCTTGTATGGCAGCCTTAATCCTGATAGATTCCGTCAGTATCTCTTCTCTAGCTGGGCCCCGTCTTTCCCTCTGTGCACTTAATTCTTTCTTTTGTCTTTTCAAATTTTTGTTTACTCTTCTGAAGTCATCACCATCAATTAGTATTTGCTAGGGGCTCACAGGGTCTAACATGCCACTTCTCCATCTGTTATTCACTAACACAGACGTGGTTGTCCCACCCCTTTTTGTTTTGAATCCCATTATTCCCTGCTATTTTAAGCATCCCCCGTCTGCTGCCCAGAGCAGCTCTCCAATCCCTCATCTTTGCTCTGCCCTGTCTTGCCTCCCCAGTGATTTGACCTTCCTAGGGTTGTGCCACAGTGAAAAACTTGGATACCATACTCTGATATTGAATTCTAGCTCCACCACTATCTGGTTGATATGACCATGAGGGACTTTGAGAATGTTCATATCGTTTTTAAGTCTTTGCACAGAAAGAGGTATAATGAATGTGTCTGTATTATATGTAAATGCTAATGTACACAACAGAGACTGTGGTGATGAGACTAAAGGTAGAGAAAGTTGCATAGTTCTTGGCATATAGGTACTCTAAATGGGGACCTCTGTTATTATCTGTGAGTTAGCATGGGCAGATGCAGGACAATCATAACCAGCATGTGACCATCCTCCTCCTCCTCCTCCTCCTCCTCCAC
>NW_022900946.1:17171651-17173058 GCF_012274545.1 Fukomys damarensis | reverse complement strand
CCTCCTCCTCCCACATCTCCAACTATTTCAGATGCACATTCAGGCATTCTGGCCCGTCAGTCTTGAAAATGGTTTTATCAGTATGCAAGACAGGTCGTGGTCTACCATTCTGCTGCTTCTTGAGCTACTTCTTGTAAAACGACAGGGAGGGCATGCCACTCAGGTAAGATCCCCGGTGACAGTCATGACAGACTGGTGTCTTCTGTGTGAAACGGGGCTTGCAGAGAGCCAGGACTGTGCTGCTGCAGAGGCTGAAGTCGGCCAGCTGTCCCTGTTGGTGATGTTAACTCCACTGATTTCTGCTCATTGTTGCATGTGTCCATTGGTCTATAAATGCTGACCAGTCAGGTACTTGGGGGAACAAACAGCAAAGCAAGCTATATGTCATGACAGACAAATGGGCTCTTTAAACCAGACAATGAAAAGAGTGTGCCCTTGATGTGGATGATTATCTGCCACCCAGTGCCTCACTTTAATTACGGGCAAGGCGTTGGGTTGATGCTGGGGGTATAAAATCAACCATCAGGCCTGGCCCTTGCCCTGAAGGCATTTATGATCAAGTTGGGAAAGCAAGGTATAAAGATGTGAACACTTACAGGCACAGTAAAGGAAAAACTCATGATAGTTATATATAAGTGACAAATGAGTAGTCTGGGCACTAAGTATAGCTTTCCAGCTGCAAGTCCTTCAATTTGGGCTTGAAGGCAATGCTAAGTTGGTGGACAGGTACAAATTTTTCTGAGTTATTGAGTCAAAACATGATTTGCCCCAGTACGTGGATGAGCCAGCTGTCATAAATATTTTCAGAGTAATATTTCCCTTCTCCTGTGATTGACAAGAAAACCTTAAATCCTCTCTCTCCTCAGATACCTCTTCCTCCTCCACTGGAGCAGTCTTGCAGGCACCAGGCAGGTACTAGGAAGCTGGCATTTCTCCCAAGTGATGGCTCTGATAACGCAGAGTCGGTTGGGGAGTGTATACTCTGGGAGGGAAGTGTCAGAAGAGTCCATGCCTTTTCCTCTCCCTTTGTCAGGCCTTTCTTCTACCCAGAAGCTGAAGCCCAGGTCTGTGAAAGGGAGAAGTTAGTAGCCATCATACACTTATAAAAAATGAGCGTAAATAGACTCTGAAAGCTGAGCCATCTGGTAAGACAAGACCTGTGTGAAACTCAGAACATTGTTATTCTTGAATTCATCCTACAGTTGGCCCTAGAATATCCTAATAGTGAATTCAATGCAACAGTTACCAGCCTTTACAATGATGATACCCAGTGATAAGTGCTTACCTGGGAAGGTTTTGGCTTTTGATATTGGAATTGAAACACCCAAGAGCACTCTAGCTCCAAGAGTAATCTAGCTACAAACCCGGCCTTTTTTTTTTTTTTTTTTTTTTTTTTTTTTTTTTTTT
>NW_022900946.1:17148517-17171586 GCF_012274545.1 Fukomys damarensis | reverse complement strand
TCAACTGGGATTACAGATCTGCCCCATCTCACCTGATGCCTGGGTGTGGTTTTTTTTTCTTTTTTCTTTTTTTATATTTCTCTGAATTTCTTTTTTTGAATTAATTTTATTGGTACATTGAAGGTATACAATATGACATTCATTATCGGAAATTTGCACCTTAACATAATTCATTGTGGTTCTTATTTTTTCCCCATTCCCCTGCCCTCCCTTCAACCCCTCCACCCCTCCCTAGCTACAAAGACTTTATTTCCATTTTTTTCTTTGTCTCATATTAATGCCATTCCCTTCTTTCTTTTCCCCTACCCCACCCACTTCCCCTTTCCCTTTGCACCTTTTCTTCCTATTTCCATGGTCTGTTACCCCTCTTGGTCCTTACTTGCACTTACAGTTTCTCACACTACAGCTGCTATTCGGTATTTACACACATGACCTATTTATTTCCTGACTCCCCGGGCGTCCTCTTCCTTCTGCTGACTAATCACACAGCCTGGGACCCCTTCGCCATAGCATGGCGGCCAGTTGGGTCTCAGATGGTCAGAAGGCACTTGGGTTTCAAGATGTCTGTCGAGGAGCCACAGACTGAATGACAGGGATGAATAAGGAGCAGGTGTGGACGGCGGTGCAGTCTGGCCCGGGAGGTGGGAGGGTTTGGCCAAGGCTCTGCTGACCCTGGGGAGCTCCACAGTAAATAGTCCCCTTTGCCTGCGATCACTGGGCCTCATTTCCCCCTGGGTTCAGGATGCCCCGGGAAGGGTATGGATTTAAGCAAGAATGCTAGTAGCCGAGCCACATGCTGAAGGAGCAGATGCTGGCTGCACCCTGACCTCCTTCCCCACAGCGAGTTCTTCCCAGCGCGAATGTCTGATGTCCTGTCTCCATTCTGCCGTACACTGTGAGCTGCAGAAGTGGGACGATGTCTTCACTCTATTCCTAAAAGGCTTTTGTGGGGACTAAACAAGGTCTCGCCTTTAAGCTGCTCAGCCCAGTGACTACAGAGAATGATTGCTTCATTTGTAAAAAGCTATACAGCAGAAACTGTTCTGTGTGGTTTTTAAGCCTTGAAAAATTGTAAAATTATCATTGTTGTAGTAAAATACACATAACATAAAATTTTCATTTTAACCATTTTTCTCTGTTATGGAGGATATTCACGGTGCTGGGCAACCATCTACAGAACATTTTTACCTTCCAAAACTGGAATTTTATATTATGTACCAACTTCTCATTTGCTTTTCTTACCACCTTCTGGAAACCACTGTTTGTGTGTGTGTGTGTGTGTGTGTGTGTGTGTGTGTGTGTGTGTGTGTGTGTGAATAATTTTGTTTTGGGGACTTCCTACTAGTGAGATGTTATTTGCTGGTTTGTATCCATCTAGTTTGTTTCACTTAGCGTAATGTCTTCAAGGTTCAGCTATATTGTGTCTTTCCCTAGTATTTATTTCACTTTCAAGGCTACATAATATTCCACTCTCTAAGTAGACCACAATTTATTTTTCTATTCATTTGATGATAAATGCTTGGTTTATTTTCAGCTTCTGGCTCCTGTGAGTGTTGATGTACAGCAGATAAGGTTATTAATTTAATTTTATGGATTCAAAAATATAGCTCTAGCAATGAACAAGCAAGATCCGCAATGAAATACACATTCATCCAACCCTGAGTTCTGACTCCTGAGTGTTTTCCTTGTCGCTTCCATTTCTGATAAATGCGGCCAGCACTCTGTATCTTGTCTCTGCACTCACACCCAGTCTTTCGCATCATTATCATACACAGAGAGGCCTGGGTCCTGTCACACAGCCGCACACACACCTGCAAAGGAATTTATTCAGATCTCATTTGCTTACCTCTGATTTGCACTTTCTCTGTCTCTCTCCTCTCCCTCTTGGCCTTTACCTTTATCTCGTTCTTTCTGGTGCTCTAGCTTTCCAAGTTGAGGGAATTTGTCATGCCAGGCACTCTCCTTTCTGACTTATTAATTTTTGTTTTCCCATGACTCTGTGGGGCTGGTGTTAATATTACCTTCCCCACACCGTGTGTGAGGAAATGAAGTCACACATAAACCTGCCAACTGCCTACGTTTCATGTACCTTCTAAGCGGTGGGAGTATGGACACAGCTCCAGCAGCCCAAGCTCCTTACAGGTATGTCCTGTGCCGCCTCTTAGATGGGCACAGATACTCTCAATATCACAGAACTAGGAGACCATCCTCCAGCAAACCCAGACACACAGCTGAGGCAGTGCTGTGCTGGGATTTGCTGCTCACTGTCTCTGCCCATTTGGCTGGAGCTGAGCCCAGGACTTCCTCTCCAGGGCAGGCTGAGCAGCGCACCTGGAGGCCGTTGAGGGTACCTTGATGTTTCACACCCCTCCCGCTGGAAGCTGCTGGAGGCAGGCATGCCAGGCCATTTATAATATGGCTGCTTTCCCTTTCCCCTAGCTGGAACCAAGAGGGGAGAGTGGAGACATAGAGAGGCGGGAGAGGAGAAGGGGAGAGACAGAGAGTGTCCCAGAGAGAGTGTCAGAGAGAGACAGAGGCAGTGTCATTAACCGTTACTGAGACGGGGGAGGGAGAGAGAGAGAAGGAGAGAGAGAGAGTGAGAGAGAGCCTACTGACTTTGTATTTATCCCAAATCCATATATTATTTTGGAACATTCAGTATTGCAGAAACACACGAAGAGATAAATCACTCTTTTTGCCATCTGGTCTCTGAGAACCTTCCCAAGAACTGTAGCTTCATTTAATTTGCTGTGTTCCTTTCTCAACCTCTTTGTGCTTTCCATCATCTTTTCTTGGCTGCGTTTTTGGGTTTGTTTTGCCTTCAGTTTCTTGCTCCTTTAGCTGTTTCTGGGTTTCAGTTTTTAAAAAGTAATACCAGCTTTCATGCCTCTGAGTTGTGCCAAATTCTTTCTTTGGCATGGTCCTAACTCATGGCTATTTTTTAACCGTCATCTGGTGTCTTGGAGAGATCTGTAGATGTTTTTAATGCCCCAGCCAGATGCACCAATGAGCTTGATAGTCAGTAATGAGGCAGCTCCAGGACCCTGTGGTCCTAGAGTTTTTTGGCAGTGCCTTTGTGGCAAATGTTTCATTGAGATGAGCGCAGAGTGCCAAGGTCTGGGATGGCTGTGTGGTTCCAAGGTCCTTTTAAATGAACAAATGGGTTGGCTCTCATCTGGTGTGGCTGCAGCTCCAAGAAGGTAGCTCAGCACTCACTAGGCAAAGGTTCCTCACTGTTGGAGTGGGAGGTTACAAGATCTGTGAAAGAAGAGGGTTAGATTGATGCAAGTCACAGTGGATTGAGTCACGCAGCAGTATTGTATTAGTTTCCACTGTTGAAACAGAATAACGAACATAAAGAACTTAAGGAAAGTTTTATTTTGATTCTCAGTATTGAAGGTTTCAGTCTATGGTTGGCTGGTTCGAAGGCAAAAACATCACAGTAGAAAGGTGTGGAGAGAAAAGCTGCTCAGTTCATGGCGATTGGGAAGGTTTATCGCTGCAGTGGCTGAGTTCCTGCAGTGCTTGTCATGATGCAAATGCGGGTGATGCTGAATCCTTTTTGCCTGCTCTCCTGGGATACGCGAGACCTGAAGGCCTCTTCTTGGATTCACAGCCACAGCCGATTTCCTTGGCTCCTGAAATCCATATTTGGAGATAGGACAACTTGAAACAAGAAGAATAAAAAGTAAATCACATTTACAAGCAGAAAAATCAAGTCCTCGGAACTCAGTTATTAATGTGTGGAACTGTTATGTAATGGAGCGGCCCGATAAACAGGTGTCTCTTGAGGAATAATCAAAGCTTAATTTGGCATGATAATTAGGAACCTCCCCTCAGCTTTGTATGGAACCCTAGAAGATGGCCTGATGGCTGGTAATGAGGCACGATCACTTACTTTGCAGCTGTATTAATTGTGTTTTTCTGTGCACAGGGATTTAACAGATTTACCTGTTTCTAGATGCTGGGAGGTGCCACTGGTCTAATAGAGTTGTACTTGTTTTCGGGTCTTGCCAACTCTGGCCTTTCAGAAGGACAGTACTGTGAGACTTTTGAGACTTCATTACTTGGCCAAGTTGCTCTAATGGCTACAGCTGCAGTGTTTCTCCCTCCCTCTCTTTTTAATAGAACATGTGGCAGAGTTCCAGTCTTATACAACATATGGCCAGAGTTGACATGTTCTAAGGAATAGCAGGAAATGGTCCTGTTTATGGTATGTGTAATAATGGGTGACCACAGTCACCTGGCTGAGGTGTCTGTCTCTTCCATGTGTCCCAGGGCCCTCGGGTTTATGGCATAAAATGCTAGATGTCTGTGCAAACTGTACGGCCACAGAAAATGAAAGCTGGAAAATTACCCAGGTGTGCCATTCGTACTGAAAAATACAGGAAAGCAAGAGAAGAAATAAAGAAAAAGTCACCTCTAATCATCTTTCAGATAGCGGGATAGCCATTAGCAACATTTTGTTATGATTCTATTCTTACACATGGACACATGCACAGGCTTCTTCCCACAGATAACTGTTAATGTAGATGTGGTTTCTGTTTGCACAATTCCTATTATAGTGCGCATTGTGTTGTGGTAACATGTTGTTTGATCTTAGCAGCAGACTTTGAAACATATCCACACTAGCTCTTCCTAAACTATCCTTCTCCAAAATTTGGAAGGTGCCCATCTGTGCTCTGTAAATTAATCTGAGACAATAGGCACTTACTTTCTCATGGTGTTTTTCCCTCGTGTGTTGGTAACACACAGTGACCCATTTATGCTTTGAAGTCCTTGTTTAACTGTTAAAAACGCAATTTAAGAAAATCACTTTACCAGCCCCGAAACCATTTTTCTTAAGCAACACTTGAGAATATGCCACTGAACATTTTGATGCCTCATCATTTGTGTTCCGCTTTATTTTGTTGTGCTCTTATAAACATCACTGCAGTGACCATCCTTGAACATATATCTTGGGTGATCCAGGATTCCCGAGAATCAACCCCTACAGGAATCAAAGGCCAGCCCTGTTTGAACCTTGGGTCCACTTTTGTGAAGAGTCCTCTGCAGGAAGGCCATGCACCTTTGCAAACCAATAGGCACAGGGAAGACAGCCCTACATGCTGCTCAGAAGTACATTTTTAATTCCAGATTCTGCAAATTTAGTGGTGATGTAGGAGACTGGAGGAAAAAGTTTATTAAATTCTTATTTATGTATTCAATTTGCATCAGCTCTTTCTTTCCTAGGCTGAAGGTACCACTTGGAAAACATTAAACTTGTAACTCTTGGCTGTGTTCTTCTGAGGGAGCAGGGCAGGGTGAGACTCAAGAGACAGAGGTGGGTAGGCAGCGAGGGACATCAGGAGACAGATGCTCTGCACTGTGGAATCCAGGAGTAATGGTCCTCTTCAGAAGTTCGGCATCTGTGAGTTACTATCTCAGGTCTCCTGACCCAGAAGGAAGGCCCTTTACATCCCTGCCTTTAGTTCTTTCTTGCATGGGTTTCGGAAAAGCTGTAGTGAATCTGTTTGCTGGGTACAGATGCCTGGTAGAAGGGCAGGTGGCAAATTGGGACTGAACTCTTGTCTCCCTAAGCCCTCTGGCTTTGGTGTTATCTTCCCTAAAGGGTCACTCTTATCTGTTAGGCAAAAAAGTAATAGTGTGGGCTAGGTGAGACTTGGAATATCACACAAACACACACCTCTCTTCCAAGCCACCTTGAAATCACACTCTGTCTTTATTTTCCTTCCCTTTTCTTACAGAGGGAGTGAACTTCTTAAGCGATTTGGCATTACAGATACCTTTTTTTGTGAGAAATGTTCCATCAGCCTGCCGCTCCATGCGGGTCCTTTCAGGTCTCCTTAGCCTGTTCCTCCCACCCTGCACCCCTACGTTGGAAAGTTCCTCCCCAATATCATTTTCCCATGATTTAAGATTCTCTTAATTGCTGCACTGAAGGGAAGTAGAACACCTCTTAAGCCGACAGCTGAGTGATTTGCGATGACAATTTGGCCTCCGTGCTTTCACTTAATTTCCAATTAATCAAACATTCAATAAATCATTAGTATAATTACACCTGCTCTCTCCTTGCCCTGGCACATTAGCCCAGCCCAGGCAACCCCTCAGCTGGTGGTGGGGAAAGTGCCCATTTGTCTGTCCTGGCTGGGTGCACATCCTTGCTCTCCCTGAGCCTTGAGAAATGACGAGGAAGAATTGTAATTATTTCAGGCACCGCAAGTTTACTTGGTTTCCCTCCTCTCCGCTTCTCACTCTACTGCTTCCCCAACAATTTAAGCTAACAGTGTAGCGTAGCGTCCTAGTAGCAGTAGCTGGTTAATTTCAGCAAGCTTTTTTTTTAATCATTTTTATTCCCCGACTGTGCCTCTTTTCTAATTACACCATCTCCCCAGGTGAGCGATAATTCCCTCATCACCATATATCTCAAGCACAGATTATTAAAATAATATAGCTTATGTCATATAAATGTAACAGAAAGTATCTTAAAGATGCTTTATTGAAAGCTGGTAAATTGGTTCAACAGATGAATGTTTTAAGGCCTATTTTTAAAAGGTTGCACAAGTATAAACCCACTGAATTACTGCAGCAGTTTCACACGAGCGGATGCAATTATTTTAAGCATCTAACTGTGCAAAAGACAGATCTGAAAGAGAAGGATCTAAATTCTCTGAGATTAATTAAAGGGTTTCATTTTGCTCTTGATTTAAAAATAAATTTCAAGCATGCATCACTTGTTATTCTCTTGAAGAATTTGCATTACCGAGTTTAAAAAAAAAAACCAAGAATGTTAAGCTTCATGAGTTTTTCATATAATATAGCTAGCAGCTTGTAAAAAGCAGGCTGACCTATTGTTGAACAGCATATTCTACTACGTACTTCTTTATACTTTTCCATTTGTGAAGGGTATTAATCTTAAAACTCATTTCCAATGTAAGATTGTGCATTTACATGCATCTCCCATAAGATTGCTCCTGATTCAATCTGTGCCCATTGATTTAATTTCTTTTACCTCTCAGAGCCAGTGGTGCTGAAGGGTTTATGGTAATTATGATGTGGGTTTCAGCGGAACAGTTCCCTAGTACCTTAAGTGTGAGTTTGATTCCCTGTAAACTCGACCAGCCCTGGAGAGAGTGCAGCAAATATCTGAGAGGCAGGGGGCTAGCAGGCCAGATCAGAATGCTAGGGGATTCACAGCCGAAGGCAAGCGGACGCTGGGGAGGGAATGGCCAGGGGCTACTGGCCAGATGGCTTGCTGCTCGAAGGGGGCCCTTTTAAGGTGAATCTCTTGACAGTTTTGTGAGTTGGCAGATGGTCTAGGCACCTGTGCTCCGTGTGAAATGAGACACAGGCAATCTACTGGTCTGAAATATGGTGCCTACCCTTGAGAGATGGTGGTACAGTATTGCAAGAAATTATTTGACTACGAGTGTGGCGAGAGGGAGGCAACCACAACACACATGGGTTTGGGGTTGGATGTGCTGGAGTTTGAATTTGAGCTTGGTGTCGCAGGGACTATGCAATTCTTACTTCTCAAAGCTGAATGCGAACTTATAACCGGAGTGTATCGCAGAATGGGCTGGAGGGTGCATATTCAGTGTTAGTACTTCTTGGAGTTGTATTTTCTTAAAAAAAATATTGATATTAGTACAGGCTTGGGCTGCATAATAATTACATTCATTTGGGGGAGTTGGTACATGTACACGACCTATCTTCATTTGTACTTTTTAAAAATGAAAGGTACCAGGGAAGGCACATGCCTATAATTCTAGCACTCTGGGATGCTGAGCCAACTACATCGGAGTTCAGTCCCATCTACTTGACGGACTAAGTGATGTCCTGTCTCAAAGTAGGAGAGAGGGGGATATAGCTCACCCGGGCCCTGTGATCAATCCCTGCTACCAAAGATAGGGAAAGAAAATAGGCACAATGAATCTGAATGATATGTTTCATTTAACCTGATATAAGTATTGTCACCTTAGCATGTCATCAATATGAAAATTAAGGAGATAGTTTTCATTCTTCTTCCCTCTTAACTCTTTTTTTTTAATAGTCATCCTATATGTCATACTTATAATGCTTCCCTCTTTGGACAAGGCTTGTTCTGAGGGTTCTCAGTCCTCATGTGGGATGATGAGAGTCTAGGTTAGCCTCTCAGTGGTGATGAAAGAAGTCAGATTCACATTAGTGTCCACAGAAAAACAGGATTTGTTTACAGTATGGCCAGGGCCAGGTACCCAGACAGTGCAGTCAGAATATTCCCCTTGTCTATACTCTGGTTGCTCTTACATGGTGCATCAGAGTATAGGAATATGGCCCTTGGCAACCCCAAGTGTGTATGACTGTATCAGCTTTCCCTTGGCAGGGACATGGTACCGATACCTGCAACTTAAAGGAGAAGAGGTTAATTTTGTCTCACAGTTTCCATGGGGTGGAGCCCATGGTTGACTGACTCCAAGGCAGAAATGACAGGGTGGGAGAGCACGTTGGAGGAAAGCAGCTCACATCATGGAAGCCAGGGTGCAAAGAGAAAGAGGGAGACTTGGAGGGAGCTTTATCTTCTCAAGGAAAGGTCTCAGAGACACAGCTCTTCCTATCAGACCCCGTCTCCTAACAGCACATTCAACTATGTACTTGTCAATGGATTAATGAACACAGGAGTATAGCACCCCTGTGAGCCAGTCATCCTCCCAAATCCTCACATCTGAATGCAAGACACTGTGGTGGTGGGGATTCCAGGTTTAAACCATAACAGTAACCCTGAAGTTTGCATCCCATGGGGATGAGAGATCATTCTTCTGCTTAATTCTAGCAGAAGTTGAAATGTCAGTTATCAAGAAGACTCCTTCCAGAAAGAGGGATCAGGAAACCAAGGCTGTGTCCGTCCTGGGTACAAAGAATGGACAACGTCATCTCCCAAATGGAGCAATAGGGGCAGAAAAACTGCACATTTCCCCTCAAAGGAGATGCTAAGATGTGCTTTAAAGACCCCAGAAAATATTTCCCTGGTCAAAACTTTAGAGTCACTTTAGATGACTCTAAAGAGACACTTTAGGTGTCTATTTCTTATATACAGATGTATGATGGAGTTCTGTTCTGATAAAGCCTCATAGTCTTGACAATATCATCAGGCAATAGTGGATTTAATGTACGTAACTTATGAAACATGGTAGCTTTGACTCATACTAAAAGTTATCAGAGCACTTAGAATACCCACAGTTTGGCAAAATTATCTAATTCAAGGCTTATTGCATACTGAAGTACTGACCTTAGCTGGTTAGGATCTGTGGTTTGCTGACACTTCCCTCAGCATTGGGAAAGAACATCATCCCGTGTATTGTTAGCCAGCAAAAGATCCCAATTCAAAATTGGAAGCACAGTTTCTAAAGAAATGCATATTATTTTTATACCAAGTCAAAAATTATAAATGAGACCTCTCTAAGGTGAAGAATATCTATACTGTGCGTCTAATCTCCACCCTGTGAAGTCTTTTGGCTTCCAAATCTATCCAGAAATATACTACTTCCCTCCAGAGCAGCCATCACTATCCTTGTCTATACTCATATCTTCCCTGGATTTCTGCAATCCTCCTCCTAACTCTGCTTTGGGTGCTGCCCCTCTCAAACCTGTGTGTGGCTTCCTCTTCCCCATGGTTTCTAACTCCATGAGAATAAAGGCCACAGTCCTTGCAATTTCCCGAAAAGTCCCCACACTCTTCACATTACTGACTTTCTCATCTAGTCACTTGTTACTTTCTCCTCACTGACTCCACACAGCCTCACAATTCTTCCTGTCCTGTTCCATACTTGGGCCTTCACCAAGATGTTTGTCTGTTCCTTGCTAGACCAGCCTTCCCTCACTGTCCTGTGGTTTTACTTCTCAGACTTTTCTATCTATAATTAAATACAAAATCTTCAGTGAGGTTTGTTCTATGGAAAACTACATTCTTATCTATTTCTCACTTCTCACTCTTGCATTTTAGCTGGTATTTTGCATCATATAGCAATATGCATTTTAGTGATTTTGTGTGCACTGCCCCCCAACCCAAATTAGTCCCTTTCTAATTTCCAGGACAAAATATCTGACACCTGCAACTTAAAGGGCATGAAATTTACCTTGGCTCATAGTTTCAGTGGGTTCAGTCCATCACTGGCTGGCTCCAAGGCATGGTGAAAAGGCATAAGCCAAGAATTCTCCTTAACCCATGGTAGCCAGGAAGCAGAGATAAGAGAGGAGCTGGGGCAAAGAATATACCTGTTATAGCTTTTGTTTAGATGTCCCGGCCAAACCCTTATGTGATCATAAGTGGGGATTTTTTTCTGGAATTGACTCAAGGTACAGTGCTAGGCTCAAAGGCACTAGGATTACGGGTTTGAGTGGTGCCCATCCTAAGTAGTCTGCATAAGATAAAAGGGTCACAAAGATACTGTTGAGGTCCCTTCTCTTGATGCTTTTGCTATCTTCCGCCCTCCAGGAAGTGCTGCCTCTCTCATGTGCCACCCTTCCTTGAAGCCTTAATGATGGATGGAAACCTCTATGATCTGTAGGCCAAATAAACTTTTCTCCTTTAGCTTCATGTGTCAGATATTTTGTCTCGGCAATGAGAAACGTATGTGAGACAACACCCTTCTAGGTGATTCCCTACCTGCAAAGAGGCCCCTCTTCCTAACCACAAATTCAGCCATGAACTCATTAATGGATTAATCCACTGGTGAGAGTATAGCATTCCCTATGATCTAATCCCCTTCTGAAAGTCCCACCTCTGAAGACACAGGTATTTTGGGAGACTTTTAAGATTTATAATATCCCCTATGTACACACACTAGTTTGTAAGCTCCTCGGGGGTAGATATGTCTGTCTGTATGTTATTGCTCCTTTACCTACAGTGGGCTTGTTAGAGATGCTTGACCAACTTTTGCAAAAGGAAAAAGACGATGGGACCGAGAAGCCGGATGAATCACATCTCTCATCATCTCTTACCAGTAGAGGCTGTTCTTCGCACAGAGAAGGGGGAAACAAATTTGGGCTCTGCTGCAGACCTTCCAGTTTCAAGGCCATTGGTCTGCAGGAGGCGGAAGTCTCCTGGAGTCTGCCAAGCACTCACTTTGCCTGCTCTGCCTGCTGCCACACTGTTGAAATGGTGCATCTCTCCAGGGACTGGACCAGGTACTCCACCTCATCCCTGAGCTACAGCAGTGGGGCTTTGAGTTTTCCTGTGTACCCTCCTTACCTTCTTACTCATTCCTCACTGATTCACTTCCTGCCTTCTTGGTAGGGGTTGTGATCCACTCGGTCACCAGCAGGGTGATCTTCCAAAACTCAAGCCTCGGCCCATTGCCGTCTATGGCAGGATACTATACCTCCTCATTCATTCCTGCAGTCAAGTATTCTGAACATGTTCGTTGAGGCCCTTCCATGGGCTGGGTGCTCTGATGGATGACACAGTAGGATGTGTCCTAAGGGTCTTTCAAGATATGTCCAATTCCCTCACTTTTAAAGATGTGTCCCTCCTTTACCAGCCAGCTGGATAACATGAATTTCACTCACTCCCCAGTCTTCTCTCTAGTTTATAATCTTCCTCAGCCAGAGTATCTCGGGGGTATCTTTCTCATGTGCTACTCTGATCACACGCACACATATATAATATTTGTATATTATATATGTATATTATATATATATTTGTGGAGTCCACTGTGATAATTTTTTTACATGTATGTGTCAGGTAATGGTGAAATCAAGGTGATTAATATTTCCCTGTCCTTAAATAGTTATCCCCTCTCTGAGTTGGGAACTTTTGAAATCATCCATTCTGGTTCTTTATAAAATGCATAAAATGTGATTGCAAACTGTAACTACTGTGCTATAGATCGCTAAAATATATTCCTCCCATCCAGCTCTTCTTTGTTACCTATTTTTCTTGTCTATCCTCAGTCGAAACCTTTCCCCTGATCTACTCTCCAGTTCCTAATGACCGCATTCTATTCTCCACTTCCATGAAATAAACTTTTTATGCTCCTTCATATGAGTGAGAATGTGGAGTATTTGTCTGTCTGTGCCTAGTTTGCTGCACATACCATACTCACTCCCTGTTGCAATTTACCCGCCTATTGCTCATGGGGTAAAGTCCCAGAGGCTCACAAGAGCCTTTAGGACCTGGCTCCTGCTCACCTCCACACCCCTACCTCTCAAGCCACCTTTTCACTTCTAGGCTCCTGCTTGGGATTTCTTGACCTCAGCACTGTGTGGCCTCACCCTGTATCGTGGGACAGGCCAGGGTTTGGTAGGATGTTCGGGAGCACCCCGCACACCTGCCCACGGGATGCCACGAGTGCCTGGGTCCTGACACATATGGAGAATGTGGCTTCATCCTTGAGAGACTGCACTGGAGCTCGTGGTGGCTCCCTGACTAAAGTGTCCACCCTGGAAATGGGATGCTGAGAGAGGAGACACAGATCAGAGCTGAGAAATCTCAGCATCCTTGCAGAGCTGGGGCTAAGCCTTGAAGATGGACGAGGTGATCGGGGGAGGTAGAAGCTCAGGAGAAGAGGTAATTTGGAAAATAATGTGTTCCAGATTCACTTTTCTCCTTCTACTAAAGTCTTTGTGCAGCCGGCAGCAGGGAACGGTGAACACAGTACAGACAGCCACTTGGGATGAAGTGCAGTGTTTCCAAATAAAGACTTTTAACAACCACTTCATGCTCAGGATGAATTTAAGGAGCTAAACCTTATCACTCACACACACAGACCAAGGGAACTTTCCCTGAGGCAATGCCGGAGAAAGTTTTAAACTTTTTTTTTTTAAACCCTGTTCGATTGAATTACCTTCAAAAGTGCTGTAGAGTGTGGGCCCAGAGTGCGGAGGGACAGATGGGGTTAGTGATTTTGAACGCTACAGCTTTATCTCACTGTATTATAAATATGGGATGCCATTGAATGTAGCAAGCCATCACGTTAATAAACAAATGATTGCCAAGTTTGTAATTGGTGAGGAAGGAGGTTATAATCTATAAGGAGCTTTGTGTCCCGGCCAATTTACTCTCCAGCAGAACTTCATTGCCTCTGTCGCTGAAAACTCCCGAGGAGCCTTGAGGGCTAAAGACCCAGATTGGCCAGGCTTGTTTTCTCTAGTGACCTCTTTCTGGCTTCTCCTCCTACTCAGATAAAGACACGTGGAAAACCTATTTCTTTAAGATGCAGCTGCTCACCTGGCCCAGTAATGCCTGGTTTGTGGTTTGTGGGTGGTTTTTATCCTGAGAGTTGGAGAGAAGAGAATTATGTGGCAGGATCCATTTTAAATCCTTGTCAGCTGCACAGAATCGGGAAATAAAAAGGAATGGTTTATGAGGCCATTAACCAGTGCCGTCTGGGTTTCTTAGAGTGTGGAGGCCCTTTGGGATCAAGGTTCTGCCTGCTAGTGCAGCATCCTTTGTCCCTGCTCCCCCTTCCGTGGGATAACCGTGAGTGCTGAACTACTCCGCAGTTGGGCAAGTGCAAGGCCCAGGTCTAGGGCACCGTGAACTTCACAGCCTGCACACAGGCAGCCCCTGCTGTCCAGCAGCTCATCCCACTGAGCTGCCTGGGGCACTCTGGGTGAGAACAGGAGCTTTTGAAAGTGGACTGGCCTGAGGCAAATCCCTCAACAAAAACAGTGACTTCTTCATTTCCAAACGGAAGTTAAAAGTCATATATATTCCTCACAGCATTGTCCTTAGGAAGGTGCGACACATTGCTTGCTGTTGTGCATCTTTACATTGGCTTACATGCTCTTTCCCAACCCCTCTTCGGTTTTCAGATTCGCCTTAGATACTGTGTCTATGTCTAGATATTTTCCAAGATCACCTCCTTCTGCTCTCTCTTGTTTGCTACCTTTAAATCTATAGGCATAGATGTATATGCATGCAACAAAAAGATTGGAGGTGCCATTTGCAAGCCGGAGAATTCTGTTTTTATTTTGTGTTCTGTTCTGTTTTATTTAGTTTGACTGCATTTCCCATATGTTCCAGGCAACTCTTGTCACATGCCCATTTCTGCAGCTAAAATTTGTTTGTTTACTCTCTGGCCTACTGGCTTAAGTGTTAGTCTTCCATCTTTTGGGATGGGATCATCACAGAATCTTCGAGCATCTGTTGCCCTCCTGCTCTTACAGATAGGATCAAGGCCTCTGTCTGACTCCAGGTGTTGGTTTGTGACTTCCCCGGTCTAATCAGCATTTTTCAGTGTTCTGGCCATGGTAATTGGCTGCCAATGGGCCTGTGACCCAGGTATGCTTTGTGAGAATTGTCCTTGGAAGGAACTCTGTTTCCTGGTGCTATATAGCTTATAGGATATACACCAGAGCAGCTGTGGCCACATTGTCATAACGTGCTGGATATTATAGACTGAATGTCCTTCTGTCCCTATGTTAAAATCCCAACACCCACCAGTATAATGACTTAGGAAGCAAAGCCTTTGTTAGATGAACATATCATAAGGCTGAGGCCTCATGATTGGGATTAGTGTCCTTCTAAGTAAAGACAGGAGAGATCACCCATAGTCTTCCATTTTGGGATGGGATCATCACAGAATCTTCGAGCATCTGTTGCCCTCCTGCTCTTACAGATAGGATCAAGGCCTCTGTCTGACTCCAGGTGTTGGTTTGTGACTTCCCCGGTCTAATCAGCATTTTTCAGTGTTCTGGCCATGGTAATTGGCTGCCAATGGGCCTGTGACCCAGGTATGCTTTGTGAGAATTGTCCTTGGAAGGAACTCTGTTTCCTGGTGCTATATAGCTTATAGGATATACACCAGAGCAGCTGTGGCCACATTGTCATAACGTGCTGGATATTATAGACTGAATGTCCTTCTGTCCCTATGTTAAAATCCCAACACCCACCAGTATAATGACTTAGGAAGCAAAGCCTTTGTTAGATGAACATATCATAAGGCTGAGGCCTCATGATTGGGATTAGTGTCCTTCTAAGTAAAGACAGGAGAGATCACCCCCTTTTACTTTGCTCTCTACCATGAGAGGATACAGTGAGAAGCACCATCTCCCAGCCATATCACTAAATCTGCCAGCGCCTTGATCCTGGAGTTCCAGCCTCTAGAACTGTGAGAAATAAATGTTAGTTGTTTAAGCCTCCTCAGCAGACTGAACTGACAGTGGGGAAAGCCAGTCTGAACATGAAGCAAATGCTTAAGTGGTGTCCTTTTCTGTCATCATTGGATTGTCAGCTTTTGTATTTCGAACACTTGAGCCTTGTGATAAATCAACCTGCCCCCTCTGTGCGTAAATTAGTCAGAACTGTACTACCAAACGGTGTCTTTTCCTGCAGTCTATTCTACTACAGCACAAGAAACTTGAGAGTAGGAAGGTGTATCTGCATAATGGTACTCATTATGTTAAATTAAAAAATGCTAAGAACTCAGAAGTTTGGACTCAGAGACTTAAAAACCAAAAATCATGAAAGTCAAGTGATGAATTAAGATAGCATGCGAGCCTGGGAAGCCTAAGTCATTTTTTTAAACCCTGATTTAAAGTGATTTTTAGATGTCATATCCTGGATCAACACTCTCTGTCCACTCAGCATCTTTGGAGCCGACAAGTGATAAAACAGTAGAAAGCGTCAGTCACATTTCTGGTTACTGATGCTGTTTGACCAGAGATGTGCTGTTCCTCTGTTGCTTGGGGTTTGTATGTAGACTAGACTTGTCGGGAGCACTGAGTTCTTTAGGACTGCAGTACTTATCTACAGGGAGTCTGAGGTTTTGGGCTCTGCCCAGAGGGTGTTAGAGGTACAGGTGTGAGGAGGGACATTTCCTTGCCTTTTGGAAACAGTGTCTATTTCTCACAAAGCTGGTGGGTGTTTTCCATGGAGGGCCTGATCACTAAGTTATTTTCAAAGATGCCCTCATCTTTTGCTTCCATTATATCATGAGTACAAAGTTATAACAGAGAATAAGAGCTGGCACTGTTTACTTGTTGGTCTTTTAGTTGTGGCAGTGGTCCCAGTGCTTTAGGAGGAGTACTTATGGTACTGATCTGTCCTGGTCCTTGTGACATGTTTGTTCTACTGGAAGACATGGATTGGGAGCCAGTGAATGAACATTATAATTATACATTTTGGTGAGCAATGTAAAGGCATACATAGTGTGCTAAAAGAGTGATTAGTGGTGGTAATAAGAGAGGCTCATCTTTAGAACTGTGAGCACCAAAGTGAAGTCATCTTATCTGAGTGTGGACTTACAGGTTGAGGAGGATCCAGCCAAAGTTAATCCAAGAAAGGTTGTTCTAGGCAGGAGAATGGCAAGGCCAAAAGACCCAAGTTGGAAGGAGCCTGAACAAAAGTAATAATGGAGAAGAGTAGGCAAGAAGGGCTAGGCCTTGAATGCAGGTCAGGTTATGCGGAGACTTTTAAAAAATGTGGAATACTTGGGTGCCATCTATGAATGTGTTATCTCGTTTACCCTTCATGTCGGTGATAAGTGCTTGGAAAGGGTTAAGAATGTTACGGAAATAGTACCATAAGTGAATGGCACAGCCAGCATCCATTGGTTCAAGATTCATTCCCTTTCCTAGATAGAATGCTAGCACGACATCAGTTGGCTTCTGCACCCCAAATGCATACAGTGGAAGATGGGGAATCCTGATGTCGACTTCGTATCCATGCCCATATCGTGAGGTTTAAAATCAAGTCATGAATGGAGCTGTTTTGGCCTAGGGCCAAGGAGAGACAAAGTACAATAAACAATGTGATACTTTCTCAGTCAGCCTCCCTACCTTCACTTTCCATAACTTGTTTTCGAATTCGTTGTAAAGAGTCACAAATAATGTAAATGCCATCATCTTGACTCTTTTCAAATATTCAGTAGTGTTGAATGCAGTTACATCTTTTGCAAGCGTTCTCACAATGTTTTCATCTTGCAAAACTGAAGCTTCATATTCATTAAACAACCCCCTGTTGTCTCTCTCCAGCTTCTGGCTGCCACCATTCTGCTTTCTGTCTCTGTGAGTTTTGTCTACTCCAGATGCCTCTCGGAAGCATCATAGCATCATTGTCCTTGTGTGAGAAGATATTTTTCACCTAGTGTCTTCATTGCTCCTTCCTGTTCTGGCCTATGTCAGAATCCCCTTCCTTCTTTAAACTTCATGCTATGACGTTGGATTTATCCATTTGCGGGCAATTGGATTGCTTCAGTATTTTGACTGTTGTTAGTAATGCTGCTATAAAAGTATAGGTACAAACATCTCTGACATATCTGGGGATACAAATTGCTTTTAACTCTTGTAGGTATATCAGAGCAGCCAAATTTCTACAATCGTATGATCATTCTATTTCTGATTGTTCGAGGAGTCCCCATTCCACGTTCGACACAGGCTTTGCCATTTTCCATTCTCACCCCCAGCATGTCAAGGTTCCCAGCCAGGCCAGCGTTTGCTCTTCTCTGCCTGGGTTTGTTTGTCCTGATGCTAGCCGCCATCAAGAGTGTGAGGAGATTACTTTCTCTAACCTAGGCTGGCTCTGTGGGAAGAATGCTACTTGTTAAATATCTGTAAGTCCCGCTCTCTGTCAGTCCTGTGACTGTCACCTATGCCATTGAAAAACTCTTTACCCTTTAGGTAAACACATGCCATTTTGCCCTGAGCAGTAAGATGGATGTGCTCATTCCCATAGCTGGGTAATGTTGACAGGAATCTACAGATTTATTTAGGATAATTAAGGGGTCCTCAAGTTTCTGTCTTATGCACTTGAAAGTATCCAACTGTACCCATTTAAATGTGACTAAAATACTGCTTCTCACTCCTACTTGCACAAGCCATAATTAAATGATTTGTAGAAGCAGCCTGAATTAAAGGCCCTGTTCATCAATAGTACATGAATTACGTAGGCATATCTTCATTTTTACATTATTTATCTCGAAGGCCAGATGGGTACAATATTGGCTGCAATATTTATCAGTAAGAAATCCAAATGTAGCTGGGGCACACTGACATCTGTGCCCGGCTTGACCACCCGTGAGGTGCAGGGAATATTTGTGGTCGGGGACAAGGGGCCCTGTGCTTCCCAGCAGTTCAGTAGTGATGCAAGTTTTGGTGCCTGGTACTTGATTAGTCACAGCCTGACTAGCTCCCTTGAGAGTGCAGAAGAAAGGGCCTGAGGAATGCCAGGGATTTAGGGGTGGGGGAAATGCCTTCTGCGTAGTGATGTGGATACCAATCTTTTCCCTGTAGACTGATTTTGCTTTTCCATGCTCATGCAAGGTTTAACAATAATAGCAACGAGGAATACTAGGAAGGTGGCATAATGCAATAGATGAAAGTGTGGACATAGATGATAACTCTCCCACCAAGTGCCAGCTGACTTTGGATGACCAAATTCTTCAAGCTTCTCACCTGGACAGTGGTGTAACATAGATACCTACTGTACCTTAGTGGTTAGGAGAGCTAACAGAGCCTGTCCATGTTATAGAATGGAGCATATAATGATAGATAAAAAGGGAAAGATTCAGAGGTGCCTCTGTCATGTGATTTCATATATATATGTGTATATATCCAAAATATATGTAAGTAGGTCCTATTTGGGTAGAACAAAACAATTCTAGATTGTAATTGTTGTGATTTGAATAATATTTCTTGGAGGTTTTACACACAAAACTGTAGCTGATTTCCTCTGAGGAATGTGATAGTGGTAAAAAGATATCTTGAATATCGTCTTATCCTGTATCTTTATTTTATTATATGCATATATTAATAGTTTTGAGGGAAAAACTTCAAAACAAAGAATGACACTCAGGCTACCTCTGATTCTTATGATGACATGAGTTAGGATGGTGCCTAGTAGAGAGCCTAACCCAGACCCTTGGTTTTCCAAATGTGTCCCTTAGGCTTGAGCTCTGTGTTCTAAGTTTCCTTCTCCGTTTATGATGTGTGGGGAGAATGACTCTTGGGGGATACACCTTTGCCCTTCTCCGAAAGCATGCAAGGGATCCGCTGAAGAATAGGGAGAAGCAAGCATTTGGATCCTCTGAGGTCCCTC
The DNA here is from genome assembly GCF_012274545.1 of Fukomys damarensis. Lineage (NCBI taxonomy): Eukaryota > Metazoa > Chordata > Mammalia > Rodentia > Bathyergidae > Fukomys > Fukomys damarensis. The sequence goes on along the minus strand of NW_022900946.1, from coordinate 17,152,568 downwards.
CCTCCAATGCCTGTGCTGGAACATCACTCCCAGTGTCAGAGGCCTTGGGAGCCTTCATGAATGTCATCAGTGCTGTTGCAGGAGAGGCCCACTAGAGCTCCCTTGCTCTTCTCTTCCCTTGAGGACACAGCAAGATATGGGGCTTCTGTGAATCAGGGAGCACGCCCTGGCCAGACACTGAATCTGCCAATGCCTTGTTCATGAATTTCCCAACCTCCCAAACTGTAAGGAAAAAAATGTTATAAGCTCCAGTCTACAGCTCTTTTCTTTCCCTTTTTTGAGAGATAGAGGGTATTCTTGTGTAGTTTAAGCTGCCCTTGACTTCTGATTCTCCCGCCTCAGTCTCCTGAGTGCAGGGATAACAGCCTTGCACCGCTGTGTCCAGATTCTACGGTGTGGTGAAAACAGCGCGAATGGACTGAGGCTGCCTGAAAGTCAACGGTGAAGAGCTGGACTCGATCCTCAGTTCCGAAATTACCACTACAGTGCATTTCCTGTTGTTTTTCTTTTTTTTTCCCCCCCTATAAGTGTTGAAAATCCTATCGATTTAAGTCATTTTCCAGAGCAGCATATTCTCTCAAGCATCGGGCTGTACTACATGGTTTACTTTTTGCCAGCAGTGCTCCTCATTTGATTTATCAGAGATGATACTTGGTAATTCAGTTTGATATTGTTCCCTGTATCTGATGATAAACACTTGACGGAAAGCAGGAAATCTATTTTTCATATTAAATAATAACATTGGCCCTTTCATTACCCTTTCAGAATTGCAAATCAACCTTGCTCTCTCAGCAAAGAGAGAAGAACGGAGATTTGTTCAGCATTGACTCCTACGTAATTATGTTATTCAGTGTTAAAAATAATAGCACGTTGCTGCAAAGGACCAGGAGGGGGCAGTAATTTCCTTTTTTACTGTTATTAAAATCGGATCCTGAGATTCATGCATAGCAGTCTCACCGGTTTTCTCTAGAATATGTCCAGTATCTCCTCCTCCCTAGCAAGGGAAAATTTTGAGCTTTACTGTGACTGTAGTTTTATGTAATTCTCCCATTAGGTTTTAAGTAGTGCAGTTTGAAATTGCAACCTGTAAATGGGCAATAACCAATTTCGTACCTGCAAAAAATACAAAACAAAACAATGGCAAAAAAAAAAAAAACCCAAAACAAAACAAAACAAAAACCCCCAAACCCCTATTATTTTTTCCAGTTTGTAAATGTGGTGAAATCACGACTTGCCCTGAAGTCTGTCTCAGTTTTTTCCCGTTCCTAAGAACTTGAAAGTCACCAGATAAACTGAAATCAAAGTACAGAGTTTGGAGATGCTCCGGTGCTTGTCAAAAATGAGGACGCAAACGGATCCCTTCAATATATGCACTTTCTTTGTACTACTTTTCTACTTCACTGCACACCCAGTTTCAGATACGTGTGCATTCCGAGACAACATGCTTGTTGATATGGATTTGCACTGCAGCCTGCAGCCTGCAAGTCTGTCTTGCCTCTTCCTTGCTGTCTTCTTCTTATATGTCCATCTTTGAATACCACTAACTTATGTAATTGCTATGTTCCCTACCAGTGTGCCCAATATATCTGGATGCATTTGAGGAACACCAAGTTTTATCTGTGGGATGATTTGGGGGTGGCTTGGGAATTATTATTGGCTGTGGTGTAAATGGCTAGGAGTTGAAGGAGAGGATACTTAGAAGACACAACCAATGCCCCCTAATATCACAGCCTACCTCCTACCTGAGAAAATAGCTCTATGCAATGAAAATCTATAGAGTCTTCTAGGTATTTGGACTAAAAATGTGCATGTTCGTAAGTATATGAATTTGTACGTGTAGATGATAGGTGATAGATACATAGATTCTCATATGTCACAAGTCCACCGAAAGAACAGCTGAGACTCATTTTTCCACAAGTCTGACAACCCAAAACTATAGATTGGACATCTTTTGGTATTTCCGAAGGATACTGGAAAATACCTAAAGGATATTGTCTTAAGTATCTAAGTTCTCTGCACCCTACATTTTACAATTGTGCCTCCACCCCAACACACATTTTTCCGCTGCTTCTACCTACATGAGATGTAGCACAAGGCAAAAATTAGATTATGTACAAATTGCACACTGATTTATTAGCCAGAGCCAGAATTTAAATGAGGGACAGGGAAACAGTACAGACAGCTTTAGGGTTTTGTGTGTGTGTGTGTGTGTGTGTGTTTGTGTGTGTGTATATGTGTGTGTATGTGTCTGTGTCTGTCTGTCTGTCTGTGTGGTATTAGGGAATATACCCAGGGCCTTGTCACTGAGGTGTTCTCATCCATTTTTTAAAGTTTTTTTTTTTTTTGCAACTTGTCTTGCTAAATTACCTAGGCTGGGCTCAAACTTGTGATTCCTCTGCCTTAGTTTCCTAGACTGCTAGGCTTACAGGCATGCACCACCATCCCTGGCCAGGTTTGAGTGCAGTTGTGCTGCTGTACAAATTTTGGAAAGAATTTGGGGTTTGAGTACCCTCCTACCCATTTCTTGAAGGGATAAAAAGGAGTACCTCCATCTGTAGATGTGCCAGTGCATTTATCTGGGAGTTTGAAGGCAGGAGCTCTTCTGTGGACTACCTTGTTGAGCTGTGTACAGTTTGACCCTGATGGCTGCTTTACAAACACTCATGGTGTGTAATGTTTTCCAGGGCAATTAGCTTTGCTCCTCCATTCCTCCTCCTACGCTGTGTTAATGCAGTTATACCTACTGTATTCACCTGACTCTGTCTTGAAATTGAACATTGCCTTTGCAGATCCCACCTCCACCACTGATGCAGAAAAGCAGAAAATATCCTTGATGTCTTTCACTTCCTCATCTGTAAAACGAGGAGTTCATGATAGTTTCTCTCTCACAGGTTCCTCTGGAGACTTCAATGACTGCAAATTCTTTGTGGTCAGGATTTTGGCAGAGTTGCTGGCCACAGCGAACATTGAACAGTGTCTGATATTTATTATTATTTGGGTTGATTGTTCTGGTACCCTTTCCTTATGCTTCTTGGAAAATTCCCTGGAGCAATGCCCCATCTTACAGGCACCACATTATTTTCTGTGCACTTTCTGTGAGGACGCTATAGTGTTGTATTTAGGCCTCAAAGCAATTTTCAGCCTGCAAAAATACAAGGTTGCACTTTACACATCAAAGAGCTACAAACACAACTGAAGTACGTTTTGCTTCTGAGTACCCGGTGAGAGCCCGTGTCTTGTCCTTTGTCTCTTCTTACAGAGGCCATACTCACCCAGCCTGGCTGTAGGTGAGGTGTTTCATAACCTTGAAATCTGTTCATCACAGTGAAGTAATCCCTTTTATTGCATAATAGAAAGGGAAAACACAGCTGTTAATTCTTGATGCATCTGAAGTGGTGATGGGCAGTGAGCAGCTCTCTACCCCCACACAAAGCACAATTACCCAGTTAGGGAGGTGCTGCTTTCCAGCACTGCCTTCTATCCAGCTTCGCATGCCAGCTCATGTCGGATATCGATTCTGAATAATTCAAATAGCAATAAAATTGGGTTTCATGACAGTCAATCAGAGGCATTTTATATTTAATGCTCAATGGAAGAAACACAGTGTCTTCTTACCTTCTGAATTTCAAAGCCATTAAAGTAATTGTAGGTCATTAAGCTAAATTTGTCTGCATAATCGGTACAGTTAATCTAATTCATGTAGCATTCAAAAGTGTGAAGGGAAAAGAACTGATAAATGTTGAGTTACTAATATATATGTATACCTTATATGTATAGATATAGATAAATGTGTGTACGTACACATACATTAAGTCAAAGTGGTAGCACTTTGCCAGCATGCATTTCATTTAAGACAGTCAACAAATTGTATGGAAATAACAAATAATCCATTTGATCCTGTTTGTGTGATATTCCCAGTGGCCTCAGATTTGAGTGGCTTCTATTGAAATGGAAATACTAAACTAAGGTGCTTAATTTTTTATATGATTTTACTCATCTCTTCTTTCTAGTTCTCAGCCATTTTTGCACAATAGACTTAGTTGGGATATAT
>NW_022900946.1:17140193-17148444 GCF_012274545.1 Fukomys damarensis | reverse complement strand
TAAATTGTTCTGAAATTGGTTCTTGAGCATCATGGTTTATAAAAAGCTCCCCAATGGATTCTAAAATAGAGCATAGAGTGAGATCGTGGTAAACCTTTCACTCATCAGTTCCTTTATTCAAGACTCACTTGGTGCCTGCCGTGTTCCCCTGACTTGTAGGTATTTTGGAAGCTAGGCACAAAAGTGTCACAGGTGCCTTCAAAGTGACCCAGCAGAAAGTGTAAAAATGCAGATTTTTAAACTCGAGAAACAAAATGAGTGTTCAAACAGAGCAACTTGGAAAACCTAAAATTTCTGGCCGTAGGAATATGAGGAATCTCTGGAGCAGAATAAAAAGTCCTGAAGGGTTCCTGGACCTCATCTGGAGAAGCTGCCGCGGTCTCTTATTAGGCGGAGGCTTGTGCGCTCCATGTGAGAGCTCAAATCTGCCTCTCGGAGGGGAGGGCGGTGTGTGGAGGCAGAGCCCACCCTACTTGGAAGCTGGATGTTAAAGTCAAACTCCTCGTTCTCATAGGTTGGTGTTGTTTTACCTGGCGAAGAAAGTGGTGCTTCTCATGGAAAGTTCTGAAGTACTGCGGGACAGCAAGAGTTTGGGGAAAAGTTTTGTAGAAAAAAGGATGGTGCACTGTGTGCCTTCCTAAGCAGGTATAGAATGCCTCCCTCTGAGAAGAGACAAAAAGGCTCACGGACAACTGACCCACTAATGTTGACAATACTTGGGTGCTTTCTTGCAGGATGTGGTTTAGCGGGTTTGCCCATAATCGTGGAGGTAATTGTGAGTCTCTTCAGGTACCTGTGCACAGTCTGTTAAAAAGATGTCTCCACTTCTTTCAATACCCCGCTACTTTGAATTAAGTATTCACTTCCTTTAAAGGAGTCTAAAATAGCTATATTGCTTTATCCATCTGGACAGGAAAAAGGAACATGGTAACAAAGCCTGAAAAAGTATTAATGGTTGATGTAGAGGAGCGATGGCATCGTTCACCAGTGCCATGGGGAGTGGGTAGCCATTGAAGGCAGAAATCATTGTGAGAATGATGGATAACGAGAGTCCCTTGTGTTTCTTATTTGTGTTTTTCCAGAACCAAAATACATTACATAATAAAAACTAAGTATGTAGAATCTCTATGTCAGTTATCTACTTCTGTCTAAAAGAAGCTTTCTTCTGAAAGAGGGCTTGCCTAGATACATGGACGAGAGTGATACTGTTGGTTAGCGAGAATACAAGCCATCGTGTTGCATAACTACAATAATAATGAAATGGGAAGCCTTACATGAATTGTCACTGTCATGGACCCCCAAATCATTTTACGATCACTATAAAAAACTGCAAGACCCAATTTACCTCTTAGTGGGTTATAGAATTCTCAGGTTGGACAATAGCTGAGATGCCATTCTTGGCTGAGGAATAGAGCTGTTTTACCCTCCTGATTCCAAACTCCCAAGTCTGGGGTCTGAGAATCTCTATCTTTGAGAGGCTCTCCTGCAGCCCCAAGATGATCCAAGTGCCAGTATCTAAGAACCACCTTTCTAATTGGAATTGTTCCTATTGCAGATCCAGAAAGTAAAATTATGTGTAGTGATGCAGATGCTAAGCTAATTTCTAGTTTCCTATTTCAAGAATATCCTTTGTCTTTCACAAACCAGTTACATCCCTCCCTCAAAAACTTAAGAAGATCAGCAGTAAAGAGCTGCAGAGGCAGCTTGATTACCTAAGCTTATGTGCGTGGAAAAGAAACAAAGACCAGATGCTGGAAGAATCATATTCAAAAGTGTAGATGTGATGGAAGGGCTAGGATGGGTCTGGAAGTGGAGTCCAACATGACTAGAGAGGGGATGGAAACACTGAGGGAAGCACAGGTGGATGCCAATTGTTCAGCCTCTGCACCCTTGAGGCCCAGTGCCTGACTGTTCTTGAGAGACAGCGCCAGGGATTCACAATCACATCCATGGCAGAATGCTTCTCCCCTCTGTTGCTCAGGACTTGCCAGCTTTCTGTCCTCCTGCAGACTTTCAGCTACCAGTGGCTTTATATTTATTCTCTGGGATTACAGGAAGCTGATGTGCCCATGCACAAAGCAGCACAGAATTATGAAGGGATTAACATCCCAGGGACCAGCCCCCAAGAAAGGAAGCTTCAGTGTTGGTATATGAATACCCGGGTCCCTCACCCTCTGGATAGGATGATGCAGATACCCATGCATTATGTGTTGTTCTATATTTCTGCCAATAATTAAGTCTGTTAGGTACCTGGCTTCCTCATGAACTCTTCTTCCTCATGTGTCTTCCTCTGTCTCCTACTAGTGTTCCCTAGCCTTCCGCACAAAGACTTGTTTTTGAATCTTGTCTCATTGTCTACTCCACAGTAACCCAAGCACATAGAGTAACTTGCGTGTTCCTGTGTTTTCTGGCATATATATGTGTGAGTTTAGCTGAACCTCTGAAAAACTAGTGAGAATAAAAGAGGAAGTTTGTTCAAGGATCTTGGAGAACCTCAGGTAGGTAAGAAGGAGTAGCTAGGATATGTATAAAAGGTCTACTACTCTTTTCTCCTTTTCTCATGTCTTTCCCTGTTTCTTTTTTTCCAGATTCCCCTTGTTAAACTCCAGGTGTTAGTTATGTAACTGGCTTACTGTGGTGCCTGATTTGGCCAGGAATGCACAGTAAAATACCAGCTCCAGCCTTTACCATCCCTTAGCCCTGGGCCTCAGCTCAAATTCTCAGGAGAGATGAAGCCTAAGATTGACTGAACTCCTGCCTAGGCAGGAATTGCCTGGAGGCAAGTGGCCTCCCTCACTATACCGCACCTGTGAGGGGAGGTGAAGGAGTGGATGGAGGTCATCTTGTTAGTTGAGTGTCTCTTTCAGGAAAAGAGATACAGTGTGAAAGGCAATTGAATTTTGAAGGCAAAATTTTCACTCTTAGTTAAATTTGAAAAATGACCAGTGTGTAGTAGGTCTACAGGGCAGGGTCCCTGTGTTGGAAGGACAGTGATCTTTGTGCAGAACTTTGAAGTCCTCTGTTGTGTGCAGCACCTCAGCCTGGGTCCTGCCATGAAGAACAAGCACATTCTATTCTTACGTACTGGGTGTCTCTATTTTAAAAACATAAATATTGAGATTTTTGTTGCTGTTGTTGTTGTCATGGCTTTGTTTTAACTTGGAAAGCCACTGTGTAAATTTCTCAGAACAATTGGTGCAGTAACATTTCTTGACTCATGTATTATGTTTTGTGTTAAAAATCCTAATTTCTGATGAATTCCCACACAAATGTTTTTGTAAAAGAGAACACAACTTATTAGGACTTTTAAAATAGATGAGATACATGTTTTTTGAAAAAAGTTAATTTATTCTGAGATACCAGCATCTAGGGTCCCTTTTACATAGAAGATGTCAAAGGAGGAAACAGGAATATAAGCAACATTAAACCACATGCCAATGCCACCAAGTGAGTAATGGATAAAAACAAATCCTTGTCTTTCCTATCTTTCCTGTGTAATCAGAAAATTAATTTAAACTATGTACTTATCAGCACATGTCAGAGCCTGGCGAACTCCTACTTTTGGAAATTGGTCTTCAGTGTGATAGAAACCAAGACATGAGCTGGCCTTGCATGGAGCCTTCCATGGAGGATTGTGGTGGTTGTCTGATTGGCTTACTCATGTATCAGAGCAGGGACTGTGCTTGTCAGCTGAGCCTACTGCATCCTACAGCCTTTCTGCAAATTAAATCAAAAGGGTTTCATTATGGGTTTTATAAGGCCAGTAGGAGAATTTGCTAGGTCAAGCTTGTCAATATTTTTGTAATGAACCATTTAATAATTAATATGTAGCAAATATAAATAATGACTGTAGCTCGTAGTGGTTAAAGACCCGAGCTCTGCAATCTGACAGAGCTGGGTTCCGGTCCCATCTCTGTGGCTGCCTGGTGACAGATGAGTGGATGTACACTCAGGAGCTGATGTTGAGCCTGGATGCCCAGCTGTTGTTTTTTATGGTTATCGGTGCCATTTTGTATAGGACAACAGTTGATAAACTATCTGAATATCATCCTGTCTGTCTCAAAGGATGGCTGTGAAGACAAAGTCCATCAGTGAAAATGTGGGACACAGTACTTAGTCTTGGGCACATCATTAGGGTTTATGACGTGGCTTATGTTTCTTATGGTCCTTTTACGGAACTTCTATACAGCACGTGAAGGTCCAGTCTTATTATTGGAATCGAGCAGGCTTTGCCTACAATGACACAGAGTTCAACATCTTTCTTTTGACTTTCCATGTGCTTTTGACCCTGGCCCACATCCATGGCACCAGGCAATTGTGTGCAGCCTAACCCCTCTGATCAACTCTCATTGACAGTCTCTAACTGTCTTTTGTTATGCATTGTGCATTGGGGAGTTTATACAGGTGTACCAGCTCTTTTTGGGGAGAAGAAGAAAGGATCCCCTCTGTACTGAGTTTTCAATTTATGGGATTGCTAATCACTGATGACAATGGCTTTAATTTATGGAATGCTGGCAATTAGGAAGCCTTTTCCTTTACAGGGATTATCTTCTTTAGTCCTCATGATATATGGAGAAGCGAAGGTCATAATATGATTGTATTATAGATGAGGACCCAGGTAAAGGAAGTCATTTATTCAAGTTCCCCTGCAGTAGAAGGGACTCAGCTAAAGGTTCAAAACAAGTCGATTGGAAGATTGCCTCATTAGCTTCTCTTCTAAACTACCTGGGACTGTGTCTCCTTCCTTAGAGTTCTTGCCTCTCAGACAGCTCCCTGTGTCCCTATCAGTGCCTTCTTTGCAAGAGAGGTCTGTGTGTGGCCCAACCTTCAGCCCTCTCTTGCTATTCTCTTGCTTTCTGGTCCCAGCTGGGACAATATGACTTATACTTAACATGTAGAATAGATTTCTTACAAAACCTAGATGCATAAAATAAAACAGGTGCAACAGTAAAAAGATGAGTATTTTTCTTTATAGTTTTTGATGGCTGGGAAATGTTATTAGAATGTGTTTGTTTTTAAATAAGACCATTGGTTTCTCGCTAGATGCAGATGGTTTAATGGAAGGAGTTTGGGAGGATAACCAGGCTTCTCATCCGTAATCAGCCACTCACCTGTGATCTTGGGCAAGTCACCAACTCTGTACCTGCTTGCTCACTGTGTCACTTCGTAAAGTTGCTCCAACTATTTTGCTGTCCTTGGGTTAGAAAGTTGCAGCTAGATAGATGTCTCTTCATGTAATGCTGCTCAGAGTAAGTCTTCAGAAAGCGACTACTATTAAGCAGTCGTGTACACAGAGATTTTTGAACGGCTGCCCCTTTGCTGTTTATTTCTTGCCTAGAACAAGGTTGCATTTGGCCAGATGACAAAATCTGGGTATGAGAGACCCTGAGGCACCATCCGGGCCCCCAACTGGCCTGACAAGAAAGGGAGTGAGTTGGGATGGTGATCCGGAGTCCCTCTGTGATCTAGAGAGCACAGAGAAGAGGAAATGAATTCTGGAACTGGAACATTAGTTACATAATTCACAGGCCCTCCTCCTGTGACCACTTGGAATAAGCAGATGGTTGAAGAATGAGGTTTTTATTTTTTTCCTTTTGTTTTAATTTTTGGAATATGTTTATTTCCTTGGATAACTTGCTGAGCTAGATGAACTCATTCCTTGAAAGGGATTTGGGACCTATCAGCATGGTCAACCAAAGATCTTCTGACCTCCCCAACATTAGATAGCTTCTGCTTCGTATTATGTCAGCCATGGAACAGGAAGTCAGCAAATATAACTTGTGTCCCCATGGTTGAGGTAGAAAATCAGTTTAGAAGGAGCATATATGATCTGTATCACTTTGATGTTCAAAATGTGCATGGGATATCTCATTGCTATACTGTGGATCCCACATGTGGGATATTGGACTAGGAAAAGGACATGGCACTTGGAATACTTGAATCTTGAAGCAAAGAATTCTGACTTTTCATATAGATTTCATGTGGGGAATGTTATGAGATCAGTGGGGTCTGCTGTGGTTGAGACATGGGTGAGAGCTATCTGCAATCCCTGTATTTCCTCTTACCCATAACCTAGAGGCCATCTGACATGGGAGTCATTTAAACAATATTCAGTGAGCATCTACCATGTGCCAGACCTTTCAGTAGTCACTAAGGAATCATTATGAGTGAGATAGACAGTATCAGCCTTCCTGCTGTTTACAATGCAAGAAACAATAGAGCAAAAGCTATAAAGATTATCAACAAGGATTACAGATATGCGGCTAGGCCAAGCAAAGAAAAAGGCAACATTTTTTTTTTTTTGGATAGGTAAGGAGTTATAAAGTTTTACATCTCCCATATTTTTTCCTACATAAATCCTGCTGTCTTCCCTGTCACCTTTACTCATTATTATTTCTTTCAAAGAGTACAGAAGTTAATCAGTTTGATCTGTTGTTTAAATTGCCAGGGAAATACTAGGAGAAATCTTGGACACCCACAAAAGCATGCGTCACAGTATTGAAAGAGATGGAAATATTTGAAAGTTGAACGAATACCCACGTGTCCTGCTCAGCTGGCTACCGATGCTTCTGCCTGATGCCTATCAACCTCATGACAGCGATTCCTCAGCTCTCTGCTTCTAGGATGTGTTGTCTCACACGAGGCTCCTCTGTTGCAAAGGCTTAGCAAAGAACTACAGTTTGAAGGAGTGAGGCTTGTTCATCAGGCTCCCTGTGAACTGGTTGCTTTCCTTACAATGTCCCAGAGGCTTTAGTTGGGTGGGTGTCCAAGAACACAAATGTCCAAGATAGGATTTAAATAAAAATCCGGGTAGGATGAGCAGGAAATGAGATGCCAGAAGACTATGTGGTTCAGTTGATTAGTCCTTTTCATTTTGGAGTTGTGGATTTTTTTTTCTTAAACAAAATATACCCTAATTATTTGGGGATAGGAGAAGCCGCAAAGCTTGAGCCGTATTGAAAACATTTATTAAACCAGTTCTATTGGTAGATACCTATAATCCCAGGACTCAGGGAGGCTGAGGCAGGAAGATTGTAGATTTGAGCCAGAAGTGAGAAGGTTTGAGTTCAGAGTGTTTCAAAGAATATTTAAAAGTTTATGAAGGACAGGGACTATAGCTCAGTGCAAACGTCCTGGTTTCCATCCCCACTACTGCAAAAAAGAAGTTAAATAAGATAATAATAAAACATTTCTTAGCACAATGCCCACTACAGAGAAAAGTATTACATTATAATTATCACAATGTGCACACTCAAGGGTCTATACAATGAAAAACAAAATACACAAAGTATAATAGTTTTTATGAAGAAATTCTAACAAAAATTTTAACTCGTACATCTGACCAGGATGGAATGGGAACAGATTCATGTTCTTATCCTAAAGAATCGTGTAAGGACAAAAATGCACAACACCATGGCTTGCATTACATTGTACATCAAACAATGCTAGACAGCGATTGTTGGGCAGGTAGAACTGGGGAGGGTCTTGCAGTTGCCCAGATCACTGTTTAAAGGGAGGTCTTAGAGAGAAGGGACTCCCGTGAGCTCAGCAAGATGCCCTGCAGCGAGGGAGATGAGAAACCAGGCACCAAGCCCCTGCTCCTCTCAGGATTAAGCCCCAGAAAGGAGAGTAAGCACCTTGGAGAAAACTGGTAAGAATCCTAAATGCCAAAGCGAAGAGCTGTGAATTACGTGAAGCAGAAAACTGGTAAAACTCAAAAATAAACACAGCTAGGACTATAGATTTAAATATCCATTTCTCAGCAATTAACAGGACAACTAACTAGGATATCAGCAAGGAGAGACAAGAACTCAACAGTGACATCAACCAGTGGGATTTAGTCAACACTTTTATAGAATACGCATCAGCAAACAACAGAATTTGCATTCTTTCCAGGATCTCATGGAGCATACAATTAGAGAGAGAGACCATGTTCTGGGCCTCAAAGCAAATCTCCACACACTTAAAAACAACAAAATTGTCAAAATTATAGAGTCTATTCTCTGATCACAGAGGACTCAAAACTAGAAATCAATCACGTAAAATAACAGGAAGGCAGGCATCGCAGTGTATGCCTGAAGCATCTGGGAGACTGAGGCAGGAGGATCACACATTTGAGTGTAGCCTAGGTGATTTAATGATTTAGTGAGACTCTGACCCTAAATAATACAAAAGTAAAAAAGAGGTGGGGATGTACTTTAGTGCAGAGGCCCTGGGTTCAATCTCCAGTCAAAAAAAAAAAAAAAAAAGA